>NW_010142755.1:0-2482 GCF_000699245.1 Pterocles gutturalis | reverse complement strand
CATTCTATGATTCTATGATTCTATCTGAATCAGAGACCAAGTGTCCCATTCCCCAAACTCTAGGTTTCTTCTCTGTCGATGTTTTTACACAAAGTGAAAAAGCCTCCCCAAGAGCTGTTTTGGGAGTTGGGAGATGGGGATCCATAACCTTGCTTGAGCCAAGGATGTAGGTATGATTGGATCCAAATTTGACTCAAAACCCATATTTTTTTCTGGTGATTCGTTCTATTGCTACATGCTCACTTGATTTCTCTAGTTGGTAATTTAGACATGAGATCAGGAGTAATTAATCTTGAGGCTTCCAGGCAGTTTTTAAGGACTATGGTGTAATATGCCTCATTTCTGTAAATGCTCTGACTTTCTGAGGAAATGAGGGTGGAGAGAAAATGAATGTTGATCCATGCTGCTTGTGTATCAGATCGCTCATCTAACCTTTTCCTCTTTGACTGAGGAAGACTGCCCTCTTTTGGATATAATTAGAACTGGCTTAATTGTCAAGACTGCAGTGCAAGTACTTGAGGTTGTTCTGCTGTGTCTGTAGAAGCTGTTGAAGTTCCACGGATAGCTGTGGGGGGGCACCATATCGATATAAAATTCTCATAGCTGTGGATTTTCTATGACAGTAATAATCGATATTTTCAGTAGGGTATGAAATTAGTTGCATTAAAGTTGTAAATATATGCAAATTGTACTGTGTGATATATATATATGGGATGTGTGTGTATATATATATCTCATACTTTAAACAAAAATCTGGAAATGTGGGCTTTCCTGATTTCTAGTAATTTTCCATTCCTGTAAAATGATGTCTGTCCATGACTAGCTTTTTTTGTTGTTGTTGTTCTATTAGTTCAGAGTTCTTTTCTTGTTAAATCTAGATTGCTTTTTTAGTTACCTTCTTCTTTTCTATTTTAAAAGTTGTCTTTTTATTGTTTTTTAACTTTTTACAGAGTACAAATAGCTTTGATCTTCAGCATCATAAATTGACAAAGGTAATTAAAGTTTCAGTAGGGTTGGCAGGCAGGTAACAAGCCAAATGCCTAGGGCTTAAAAAAAGTGCCATGAAGGAAGCGGTGGAGTGTGTAAGTCAGTCCTGGGTTCAGTTCTGGAAAATGTATACAGTAACCTGTAATAATCTGAATGACATTTGAAGACCTACATTAAATAGATGGATTGCAATTCACTCCTGGAGGAGCAGGTGTTCAAATCTCATCAGAAAGGCCAAGGAGTGGACCTGGAATCAGTAGCTACCAGTTCAGAGCCTGGCACTTAAATGCTTGTGGTTCTGTAGGGACACAAATATATGAGTTCAGTTAAAGCAGATGGACTGTCTCTGTGCTTAACCAGGCTAGTGGAAAAAAATCTGGGTTTTATACTTTAAGGTAGCACAGTATGAACTCATGTCAGTGTTTAGAGCCTAGTTAACTAGAATGTTTGTGTTATTTTAGTAAATTTGAATGTGATTGTTTAAAAACTTGGTCATGGAACAAGATCATGTTGTGCTAAGAGTTTGCACAGCATGTCTTTACTCCAAGGAACATTGTCTAGGTGTAAGATGAGATAAATTGATGGATATAGGCAGCATACTAACATAATGCTGCAGCACTGGGAAGCAGGACAGACAACGAAATTCCTGATAGATTGTTATATACATCCTGACATCATATTTTGACTTAAAAATGCCGTGTGTTATGCGTACCACGTGCATATGATGTTATTGGAATACTTGAGTTGTATTGACAATGCAAACTAAATACAGAAAATGTAGTCACCACCTTGCTAAATCATGTGTGCTTTATTGCCTTGTTAGATAAATCTGCCCCTTGGCAGCCTTTCCCATCATCTTTGTTTTATTAATGAGTAGTTTTGCCTTGCGTTTTGAAACAGGCCATTCCTCTTCTGGCAGACCATGCTTTCTGGGGCTGTTAATGCTGGTTGTGTATGAGATAAGTGATGGCTCTCAACATGGGAAAGATGTGTAAGTAATTTATGAATTAAAGGCTTTTATAGGCTATTGAACAAACACATCCAGCTACATTAGAATGAGATTATCCAGTTATGTATTTTGAAAAGAAAGTTGTTTGTTTTTTTAACCTGGATTTATGGAAGTAGTCCAGCCCAGGGTCTCTTCCTCCACAAAATGGTGACAAAAGGGAAATTCTGTTGAGTTGTTTCTGGTGTTCTCTTCTGTTTAATACTTTCAGGGCGTAGAGCTTCTATTTCATGGACATGCTAGCAAAGTGGAAAAATTTTTGGTGTGCTTCAGTGTAGCAAGTCTGTAGTTATGAGACACATCACAGGGATATTTGAGTTATTCATCTGGTTCTGAGAACAAGATTAAAAGCTGTGTGTGAAATACAGTTCCTTTTGATGTTATTGGACAAACACCTATTAACTTCAGTAGGTCCAAGTCATTGCTCTGTCTACATACTTGCTTTAGATCTTACAGAATTACAGAATTACAGAATGGTTTGGGTTGGAA
>NW_010142754.1:0-14315 GCF_000699245.1 Pterocles gutturalis | reverse complement strand
TCTCTAAAATTCTGTGATTCTGTGATTCTCTTTCAAAATGGCTTGAAACCTTTTCCATGATCTCTCCTTTCTATGGGAAGAAGGAAAAGCACTCTCTCAAGCAATCTTTCTTCAGAAAACAGGTAAAAAAACCCCAAACCTATGAAACAAAACAAATCTTAAAAACTATTCACTAGAGGTCTCTGCACTGACCCGACTGGCAAATCAGCCCCAGCAGCACTGGCAGTTGTCAGCAGCCCTACTGGTTGTCTTCCTTCCCTTTTTATTTTTTTTTCTTTGCATTTAGGATGCTTCAAGCTTTTGCCTGACTTGGGGTTCTGTTCAGCTACCTGCATATTGATTAAAAATAGCTTTGCAGTTTCTAGTGTAGTAACTTAGAACAAGTATTTTTATAAAATATATCCTATGACTTCTTGCCACAGAGAAGAAATCCCAGCCCTTAAGTGAAAATACAGAACTTCAATAAAATTTAAAACTAAATATCCTAATTCTGTAGTTCCTTAAAGTCATTTGGGCGATAGACTCCGACTTTGTTTCACGAGGATCAAACATTCTTCATTGAATCACCTTATTAATCTGCATGCCTACTTGGCACTTATTTATTTTTTTTAAAATTAAGTAGTATTTATGATAGCTTTTTGCAAATCATACTTGTAGTTGTATTTCAGTTAAGAAATGTAAATATTTTACATCAGAGATGAATAATTGCATTATACTTCATTCCTAATTTACATGTAAAAGTACTTGCTAGCTATTAATGAGGTATTTATTACACTATATGGTACACATACTACTAAATACACCAAATAATACACTTTATTTAATAATCCAATTTGCCCTTTGCTTAAGTGGATGGCAAAACTTCATGTACTTCAGTAAATGCTGAAACAGGACCGAAGCCCATTTCCGTTACATACAATAGAAACACCCCAAAGTACCTGAAATAAGCAATGGAATGAAGACTCCGCTCTATCCTGTATCCAGTTCAAGAGCAGTGTGATAATTTGTAATGGGTACAGACTTGCTATGATTCCACCTTATACAGTAACCTCTAAAATGACTGTGTTTCTACAGAGATCCAATATTCCCTGATACGCAGCGCTGTCTCCAGCAAATGCGCCTGCCTCTGAAGATCTTGGTGACGTTTTATGATTCCCAAGGAGACAATTGTCTTGCACCTTGTTCCCGCTGCACATGCATTGCTATTCTGGACTGGCACTGCTGAATTAACTTTGTCCCAGGTGTTTTCCACGGAGTCTTTAATGAATGTGAGCTGCCTGGAAGCAAAGCCTTTGGGAGCACAAAGCAAACGAAGGAACAAACTTTTAATCAAAGACTCTAACTAGGCTCAGAGATCGGTTGTGTGAAAGACAGGGAAAGCCGAGGGTTCTCAGCATCCCACAAGAATACGTAAATACGGTGGAAGCTGAAAAGCTTGCAGCCAGAAAGTCGAAATCACCCATTTTCAAAAATCAGGTTTTACAATGCATACCATGTGGAGAATTATTCACTAATAATGGCTAATTTGCAAGAAGAAATTAAGTGTGTTCTGAAATTAAAACCCTAATTAAAACCATATTAAATGTTGAGATACATAGAGCTGTAGTCTGAACTATAGGTTTAAAAATCTAGTTAATGACTTCCCGATATCATTCCCTTAAAATTATATCAGAAATCACTTTCCCCTCTTCATGTTAAGGTTTTAAAAGAAACCACATTTTGCAAAATCAGACAGAAAAATTATCAATGTAAGGACAACTCTGGAATTTGCAAAAATGTCATTTTTTTTTCTGTTAATGAATCATTACAAATTACAGTCAAACACGTTTTGAATCCCTGTTGCTTAACTAATGTTTTTCAGTTATTTTCTTAGACTTAAAATATTAATGTGAGAACATGTTTCACACATCCAAAACCCATTTTACAGTAGTTTTTACCGAGCAGAAAAGGAAGACACAATTTCTTTCTTATCAGACTCTATAATTCAGACGGGGAGGATTGCATACAACAGTGAAAACCTCATAACCCACCTAGGATAGGATGTAATACCCCCAGGTGATCTTCAGATTTACAAAACAGTACTCAAAGGTGAGATTTCTGTATCTTCACAGAAGACTTATTTTCACAATAACACTCTGCTGGATAAGATCTATTCAGATAAGAAAGCGTTCCCAGATACAGCTCCTAGAAAGGGTTATAGATCCACAGCATCATTTATTAAAGGATGTGAGCACCCTTGAAATCAAAGGCACGTGTTCAACTCTGAAAAAACCCGCCTGCTCCAAAGCCAGTCACCTTTGTAGTACAGCCTGAGTGCCCAAGTGCGCTGGCAAAGAACCGTGAAACCCTATGGCACAGTTCTAGGTCATGTCAAGGTCTCCACCACCATCTCACGAACCCATCCGAACAGGCTCTGGGCAAAGTAGAAGGATCTCAGCACTGTAACGATGGGGACAGCTTAGGTACTTTCTAAATGAGAGTTTAAACTAATGGGTTAGCTAACTTTGAGCTAATTTTGAGTTATCAAACATTATATTTTTCAGATTATTCTGAAATTGACTGCTTATGAGAGACTTTAATAAGGATAAAAGCATCTAGAGCAAGTGGATATTAACAGAAAAGAAGCTCCTGTCTGTAGAGCTATGAACAACATCACAGAAGAGAAATGAAATTTTAAGTTATGGTTTAACAATGGTCCATCGTATACTCCCCTGCATGTACACACAAACACACACATACACCTTCACACACGCGCGCACACACACACACACACACACACACTACACTTTCAAAAATGATTTGTCAGAGATTTTTCTGACCATAATGCTAAAAATAAAAGCAAATAAATAAATATAGATTAGCAACTCCAAGAGGTAAAGCCAAAGGCAATAGATTAAAAAAAGTGCTTAATCTCCCTGAATCCTTGAAAATCTTAAGCCTTTAAACAGAAACTGTTTAATAATAACATTAAAATAAAACAAAACAAAAAAAAGTAAAAATAAAATAAAACCAAACCAAACCATCTGTGTGAAACATAGACTCAAGCCATTTTCTTCTGTTGTGTGTATGATTCTTATCCTGTTTAAGAATTATTAGTGGTGGCTCTCCCATAAAACAACTGCTGAACTAAAGGAAGTTGTGAGATTTTAGAGAAATAGACTAAAACAGAACAAATGAAATTAAGAAAGAAATGTAGCCCTGCTTGGACAAGGCAGCTATACTACTACAGCTAAGGATGATGCATTAACCGTGTATTAAGGGTATCGTCCTCTTCAGCACCTTAAGCAATTTCAGGGAATTAGTAGGTTTCCGCTAGCTCCACATCGGCAATTGTCCACCATCAGGTAATCACTTCTATTTGACAGGTTTCACAAGCACCCTGGGACTTGGACCACAGTACATTACAACAGGCAAAACAGCAATCAGTCCTGCCCTGCATTGGTTCTGGGCACAAAGAGTTTCCAGTTGTTTCTCCAGTTCCTTCTCCAGGCTCTAATGTCACAGTACACAAATAACCAAGGGAGAAACTTCCCAGTACCTTTCTCTTTTTTTTTTTTTCCTGATAAAATGAAAAAGAAAAGCACAGCTACCTTCCTGGATTTTGGTGTGTTAGTCACAGAAAGAAAAATTCATAATTTTCCCCTGGAAAAAGAGATGGGCTTCTCACCCAGTGGGTCACAGATCTATATCTGACCTTTTTACAGTGCAATCAAATGCAAAATAAACCACACTTTTATCTCCTTTCCCCTTTGGATTTTTTCCACATTGTTCAGTTGCTGTATCTTCCAGCAAAATTACTGTTAAACAGATGAGAGTTTTAAATGCCTCTCCACAAAATGCCAGCAAAGCCCATCATCACATCTCCATAGGTTTTAAATGATTTGGAGTTTACAGTCAAAACTGCATTTTCCAGTTCAGTGAATCCTTTCGCTGACTGTTGCTCCACAAGCTTGTTATTTCCCATCACTGAATGGAAAGTCACTATATGACTCATAATAATTTGGATTAATTGCAAAGACATGACTTTGGTCCAAGTGGATAGCAGGGGAGGGGGGGGAAGAGGTATTATTCTCTTTTTTCTAAAGCTGTTGTGGTGGGTTATCCCTTGGCTCGGGGCCAAGATGAGATTTATTTGAAAATTTTTCAAATCTTTAGCATGATATGTTCACCCCAATTCTGAAGGTCCTTATTAGATTTCTTCTAATCTAAAATATTCCCGGGGTTTCTCTCTTGCGATGTTATTGCCCAATAAATGGTGTGGAAACTTGGAATCTTTCATAAAAGCTCCAACAACATGAAAATAGTTTCCATAATGAATAAATTTCAGTCTCTAATTCCCTCTGTAGAAATGTTTTAATCATGAAAGACAGAACGGAGCTCTTGTGGGGCTGTTATTTAAAATAGTAAGGAAAAATATTTCCATTATGCCATTGTGAAATATGGCTTGGTGCTTTGTTTACAACAGGCAAGCAGACAGTTATTCTACTGCAAGAATTGACTGGCACCTTGTGTGGATTTTTGAGAGGGAGTATATTGTGCTCCGTGAAATCCTCATATTTCTGACAGTCTGAAAAATGATATTGTTCTCAGTCTACATCTTGATATTATATATAAGGGGACAGCCAGCATTTGGAGTAAGAAAGAACCCATCCCTATAATATTCCTCACATATATGCAAAGCAAATTAATAGCTTATATGAACAGCAAGATCCTGTCGAATGCAGTATTCTCTCATAGATTCATGCTATTGCTATCTCAAGAATGATGATAAAGAGGATAGGGCATCAGTCTGAATTTCTCATTTTCCACCTCCACAGTTTGAAGCCCTGAAAATGGAAGGAATACATAAAGACAACCAAGTTTGCAGACATGGTTAAACATCTAAATAACATGAATCTTGGCTCTAACTACAACCAGGACTGCAACAAAAAAATTTCACTCCAGCTGCACATCCTGCATTTATTAGCAATTAACACCATTTTGATTTAATTTCTACCTTCTATTCCTTTTTACATATGCAACATGTACCACACAAGCATTTGAGTTTAATCTCCTAGTGTGAGTGATAAATATGGATGCGATGGGAGGTTCATGACTCCATAGAAAAAAACCTCTGGGATTTCATGTTCTGTATAATTAAGTCATGAAAATATTACTAAAATTTATTATATAATTTTGTTCCTCATCTAATATTGGATGCACCAGTGAAAGAGTAACAATAGCCTTACTGATACATGTAGCTCCCTGTGACCACAGATGCCCAGAAAAGTACGTTAATTACAAGTGGTTTACTGGATGATAAGTTCATTAAACTATAGATGGGCTTGCATGGGAAGAAATAAATTGACTGGAATCTTTACTGAAAACTAGTAGGCAGTAAAGCCTTGAGTTTGGGTGAATTTTCTTTTTCATTTTAGAATAATTTGCACTGAATGTAGCAAAACAATTATATTCAAGGAATTTTTTAAAAAGTTTTCAAGATTCTCCAGACTCGATCAGCAAATAGATTGGAACATGGGGCAAGCAACAACAACAAAAAGAGAATAGATTCAATTTACAGTGGAAACCAAACATTTGGTTGGAAAAACAAAACAAAACAAAACAAAACAAAACCAAAAAATCAAAACAAACACCTTGAAAAATAGTTCAATTGAAAAGTTCAAAACAGAATTATTTGTGTCATTAATTAAAAGCTTAGTGAGAGCAGAAGTCTTGCCAAATAAATGCAAGTAAGTCAAAATTTAAAAAGACAGCTTTTCTAACCACAGCTAGGCAACCATCAAAAGCCAAGAGCAATAAGGGATCTGGTATCTTACTGAAGATATTTCAAATATAAGGATACACAAGTACTACATCTACCAAGCCAGGAATCATTCAATATGATCATATTCTAGAAATATTTATCGGTTCATCTCTATTTATAATTTATTAACAGAGCCTTTCTAAAATTTATGAACATTTTCTTGTTGATTTTCTCCTTGAAAGTAAATTTTGTTATTCAAACACATTAATATCCTTTATTGTTGATTGTGACTATACTCTTATGGAAGAGACTTATACAACGCCATTTAGAAAACCATAAATTTTCCATGGTGTCTTATCTTGTTGAATTGTCAACTAAAGTTCATCCAAAATAAAGGGTTATATCAGGCATAATTTAAAAATCCATTTAAAAAAAGGTCATGCTTTAATAAGAGAAATGTGTTTTAATAATGATGTGTGTGGAGGCCTACTGCCTTTACTTCTGTTAGCTTGCATAAGACTTTCCCATTGGGGAAGGATATTGATACAACTCCCACTAAGGCGTTGCACGTTACTGTATTGACAGAAAAGGCAGCAGGCTAAAATATTCAGGAACCTTTCAGCTAACTATACTGAAGAGCTCGACAAGGACCTATAATAGCAAAGCAACTGGATATTATGATAACCAGATTAAATTGAATGTAGAAAATTGCAAGGTAGTGCACACTGGAAAGAACAATTTAAACTACTCACATGCACTGATAACTTCTGAATTAGTTATAAGATCCCAATTAAAAAAATGAAGGAGAACTGAATAAAGACATTTGTTCAATATGTAGACAGTACCTAAAAATCATGATAAGACATTAGGTTGCATCAAGAAGGAAATACAGAATACCATTAAAGCCTTAATGTTAATATCTGAATCACTGGTGCATCCTCACTTTCAATATTACATGCAGGTGTGTGATCTCATCCCAAAAAATTATACAGTAGAAATAGAATAAAGAAAAAATACGACTATGCCTTAGAGACAGGTAGAAAACGTCACAGGACCTTTCTTAATGATAAGAACCTCAAGGAAAAAAAAGTTAGGGGTAGAGAAAAATAAGACTTCAAAACGTTTCTCAACCTTTACAGGCATATTCAAAAGAAAAAGGCAAAGAGGTTTCACTGTATGTAAAGAGCCAGAGTGGGAGGGGGAAAAAGATACAAAGACTCTATGCCAGGAAAACAGAAAAGAAGTAGGAACATCCCTCAGACCCTAGACATCAAAAGACACTGAGTCCATCCCTCAGACCCTAAAATGAAGGTCTGTATTTCAGACCTTCTGTACTACCTTGGGTCAGCACATCCTGTCCCACAGGCCACTTCTCGTGCAACTGGCATTTTTCCTAGGCAAAGCAACACATTACAGGAAACAAAACATGGCATCTTTCAGTGTGCGCTGTAGCAAATAGCATGCCTCTGAATCAGGAAGAAACTTCTGCCCAAGTGTGGAAATTCCTTAGTCACTTTTTGAGGTAATCTTAAGGTACCACACTGCCAGGTACATAATAAGAGACTCAGAAGATTAGGTTAACCAGAAAATAGGTAATTTTCTATCAAGAAATATTTTCATAATCCCCTAAAGAAAGCTATAAAAACAATTTCTATTTAATCCCTTCCAAAGAAAACAACTGAATTGTAACAGATCACAAACTGTACAGTCTTTAAATAAAATGAACATTTGAAAGAAAAGATGACATGGCTAGTTATTCTCATCTTGGCATCTTCACTAGGTCTCTGTTTTCCCTTTACCCATCATTTCTGGAGATACACGTTGGAAGTAACAGTGTTCCATGTTGTTTTGAGCTGAACAGGAGAACATGAGTGTCTTGATTGCAAGTCCCTTCTGGTATTTATTTGTGTTGACTGCTGACCAAGCTGTCTAAATCCTAACAATAGAAAGACAGGAATTAGTTAGTCACTCACTCTTTTCTTCTGTGTCTGTTTCAATTCCAGACATCTCTGCATACACTGAAGATGAAAATACATGCTCATTTCCCTGTCTGGATACAGGCTCACAGTTAGTACAATATTTGTCTCTTATGTAGGCATATGGGTAGTTGATCTGTTTTATAAGGAAAAATAAGCAGCAAATGTATGACTCATGCCAATTTTATCAACACTGGGGAAAAAAAAAAAACCCAAACAAAACAACTACAATAAGAAAATTTTGCTGTAAAAATTATGTCCAGACTCTCATCTGTTGCAATTATGCTCTTACATCAATAGATTTCTGGCCACCTACAGCTTGGGGCTCTGGTCACTTTTATACTACTGTTACCTTATAACGCTTCTTTTTTCAGGATCCTTAATTCTCTTGTTTCCTTTGTCTGCAGGTTTCATGTTCACAAAAGGACTTACTTCACTGTCTGATATGAAAAGAGACCACCAACAAGGAAAATATTAAACGCGATGGAGCTCTTAAACTGTACTTATATTAGTTAGGGTAGAAACAGCATCTAGGGGAAGCTGCCTCTGGAAGACCTAGATGCCAGATAGGTAACATCTGTGGAATGATTTTTCCTTTACAAACTGATTTGTATCTTGGCATTTTTGGTTAAGTTATTTGGTCTCAAGTATTTCTGAAACGGTAACTTGAAGAGGTGAAAAAAGTGAAGAAGTAGTTTGGGGAGAGCTGAAACCACTACATCTCTAAGTACAGTTTGAAGTCTTACAATGGAAAAGATTGCCATGCTAATGAAGCCCCAGGTCATAGAGGAGTCTGTATAAAAGGGAGCAAATATTGAAGTGTTGAGGTAGGCAAACGGAAGTCAAAGGTTTGCACAAATGAAGCAACAAATATCTAATACAAGTAACTGAGTCGTTTCATATTCAGCACCTCTGGGTCTAAGCAAATCCTGGTTTATGTCTTCATTATTTGGTTTATATGTCCTATTTATTTTGACAAATCAGCTTCTTGGTCTTCAACACTATAGCTTTCTGGATTTCCCAAAAGGCATCTTCTTTCTTATTTCCTTTGCTGGCAACCTGGCTAGCAAAAGTGTTTGTGGTTTCCTCTAGGCTAGTGCAATGCTGTCAGAGAATGCACTCCTCAACTTTTATTATGTCAAAACTTACAGGGTTAGATTTGATCTGTGTGAGGACAAAGAGAACATTCAGTAGCTATGTTACTTGGTTGACTGGGGAAAAAATGTCAGGATTAGCTCAGAAAGAAGACAGTCACATTACCTGTATTGATGACAGGAAAGCTGATTTGAAAGGCTCACCTGGAGTATATTTTCAAAAGCTCTCCCCCTTTGTTTCTGTGACAAACTGATACTATTGCAACCATGTTTCAACTATTGATCACAGATTTTCTGAGTCTTCTAGTGTTATTTTCCACGGTGTTAACATTCTGAGTGTTGATGAGCATAGGATGAAAAACAACGATTACTTCACTCAACTTTATCTCATTTTACTAAAATAAAGTTTTCCTCAAGCTGGCAAATTACCACCTTAACCATTCAAATACTTTTATAGACAGGCTCAACTGCAATTACAGGAATGAGGTGGCAAAGAGGTGGAAGAATTGCAAATAAAACTGGTCATGAACCCAAAGGCAAGGCAACATTTCCAAATAGCATACCAAAACCTTAACAGTGTAATGATATTTATGGGCAATTTTGATGGCAGTGTATTAATTTCAATGGAATTGTAGCCATTTACAAGCATAGCAGATCTGATCCATCCATTTATTCTGTCAGCACTTTTCAGTTTATAAGATAAAACTAGTTCTGACAGCTGAAAAATGAGGCTAGAAAATTAAGACTGGGTTGTTTTCCCCACCCCACACTGATGCTGATTAGGTGCAGAGCAGCCTAGAGAGTGTGGAAAGTTCCCTGCCGTTACAACTTTTAACTACAAAATAGCTGGCCTCCTAAATGGACTTAATGTGTGAATTACTAATTGCAGATTTATTATCTGTGCTCTGCAGCAGGAACTGTTAGATCATCCAAATGCTCATTTTGACTTCACAGTCTAGGCAGCTAATGCTGGAAGCAAGCCAACATTTCCAATACATTCTTGAATGTCATTTTTTTAACATCTTCTCATGGCTTACTATTCTTGATGACTAGATCAGCAGAGTTACTAGTAGAAGACTGTCGTAGAATACCTGGTCACCAGCTGGGCAGGGTCTGACACAGGGTACTGTTGCCCTCTTCTTGGATGAAAGAGCTAGTCACATTGGGCAGATTTCAGATTAGTCCCTTGGAGAGGAAAAACTGATAATGGAACCACAGATGCCTTTAATGTAACCTCATTTACATACAACAGGAGTACAACAGAGCCTATGTTCAGCTTCTACTATTTTTGCTAGGGCTGAACAAAAGGGAACTAACTGCTCCTTCATTTAGACTGAAGGGAAGGACAACTGCTTTATACAACAGCTTCAACTCAAACTGGAACAAAAATTATTTCTTTACGCACACGCAGATTTCCTTTAAAGTGGTTTTTTAAATTTTCAGTTACATATATTTTGCACATATTAGATTTTGGAACAGATTGATGCCTCATGGAATTAAGCCCTTCCCCATTGTCAGAGTTTAAGAAATGCTTGTATAAGCATATGGTTTTATTTACAGTAATTCCATCAAGGCCTTGGTTCTAGCATTAACATGTTGTGTAACAATAAAGTAAAGCTGTGCAGGACACATGGCTTCTGCTAATGATATTCTTCTGTAATATGAAGCAGAGTTATGAAAAGTTAATGCACAGAGCAATACACAAGTATGAAGCCACACTACGAAATCCATTCTGCACAACATGGGTTTCACTGAAGATCATCCCAACATGGCAGAAGAGCCGTGAGGAATGAAAAGGATCAACACCAATATGACTCTAAAAAGTGATTTATAGAACTGAATGAAGACAATAATCATCTTCCTTAGACAGTGTATTTCCCTCTTTCTCCCAAAGCAACCCTGCACTACTACTACTACTACTACTTAAAAAATAATTCTAATAGGACTTTTCAATGAAGGCAAGATGAAAAAAATATTTTCTTCATTGCTAATTTAATTCAGGTAAGGTACACATCATTGTTAGATGTGGTTCAAACCAAGACCACTTTGAACTTCTTCAAAGCTTGTCTATCTAATCTTCTAAATACATCCGCCACCAAACACATAGCACGACTGTCCTTCCAAAGAATGTAAGACATTCATAATGCATTCATTGTTATATGCCAATTAACACCACTGCATGACAGCATGTAGCCCTTCCACACACTGTGATGTTGCTCAGTAGCATAGCTTTTGCCAAAATTATTACAATCTTCAAAGTGTTGTCTTCTTACCCAATAGCACATGGGAGGCAAAGCTGCTGTTATTTCAGATATATAGATTGTGCTCTTCTCATTACAAAAACATTCACATAAAAAGACAAACCTGTGTTCTGAATACAGTAATATATTTATTATTTTTAAAACAGTGACACTAATAAAAATTATAGAAAATATAGGCCTAAATCTTCTGTGCTGCTTACAGGCATTTAAAAAAACTGGTAACACTTAGTGTGCCATACATATGGCTAAACTTCTAAGCTTTCATGAAGACACGTATCTATAGCTACATCTTTGCTTTTTGAAAGACTATATAACCAGCTGGCTGGCTGAGTTACACTGCATTTGAAAAGCAAGAAAATATTGAACCATTGTGTCACAATTAAAATAGTTTTCAGCATTCAGTTAGATACAGTTTTGTTACTGAGTATCAATTCTGTGATAGCTAATATAAATCAATAACTTTTAAGTATATTTCTACCACTCTACTTGATCATGACTCATAATGACAATATATCTCAATTAAAACAGCTAATTTACTTTTCAGCGTTTCAGCAGAAATCTCTGTATTTGAAGGAAAGCAGGAACAGTAGAAACAAGTAAAGAATTTCAACACTCTGTTACAGCAATTCTAAGTATACAGCAATCATAAATTTGCCTTTAGGAATTACATTTTTTGAAAACACATACTGGGAGGATAAAACAGAAACCACAATAAGCAAAACACCTCCAGATTAGTCCAACATCAGAAAATGTAAATGACAGTCTCGTTCAGCTGGGTGTGCAGACAGCAACTGAAAAAACCCTCAAGCCAATTGCACAAGAAGAAAAAAACCCAGCCTGTCTCAAAGAAACCTGTTTCCCCAAATGACATTGCAATGTAGAAGCAAGGAGTGCTGGAAAAGACAAGAGCTCAAACAAGCTTCACTGTCATACCTTTCAAGAAATCTCAACTATCTAGATCTTCACCTGGCAGCCTTTACTCTAACCAGTCGAAAGTGACCTTACCTAAATAAAGGCTAAATAAGAGGACAGACAATTGTTTCACTGATGATGTTCTTCAGTAAAGCTTGCCAAACAAAACACTTGTGAACCAATGAAAAAGAATTACAGACAAATTCATCTGTAAATAAAATTATACTTTCAGGCTTATGAAAATATAGAGGATACGATGATATAGAAGATATTCTAAGTGTCTGACTTTTCTGTAACGAAGAGTGGGAAAACAGAATTATCTAATTTTTCCAGCCAAAGAACTACTTGTCAAAATACAGCATCAAAATGTGAAAAGAAATGAACACCATTATGGAAACATATTCATGTCTGGTTTCCTACAGAATGCCTGAGTGTCAATGAGCAACTGGCCCTCTACAGCCACTGTTCATCCCATCAATTGTAATTATTTTATTATTACCTGGGTCTATGTTGCATCTACTTATCAAATGTCTATGAAGGAACATCTCTGGACCCTGGAAGACTTTGACATTTTTGTGTAATGTAAGTTATGTGAGTTATGTCTATCACTAACAAGCCCTGAGTAGCAACTAGATCTTCCAACACCCTGGAATAAAAACTTCTGAGCAGAAACTCTTCCTTCCCCCCTGCTCTCTCTTTAATATGCATATCATATATGGCCAAATCTTCATCTCAAAAAATACAGAGAAGGGAAAACGTGTAGCTTTGGGAGCTGGAATCTAACGTGACTAACAGTAAGGGCAGCTTTTCCTGTTGCCTAACATGTAACATAGTTCTATCAGTGCAGAGCCTTGAAAGACTGCATAAACAAAAGCGTCTTTTTTAGAGACAATGGCACACACACACACAAAGAAAAAACAGGCAAAAGGAAGGCTAGCCCAAAATAACCTTGATGCCTTGAACTGAAATAGATTGTTTGTTTTTTAAACAATCATAAACAGTCATGTTCATATGCTATGAAAATGGATGAGAGAAGATGGACTTTAGAGGATTTAAACATAGCACTTACAGGAAGGAAGTTAACGTGTGTCCAAGACATAAAGCTGTCATGGCCAAAGTCTGCAAACTTTTTGCGTACTTGCAAAATCTTGTTGCTCTTAATGGTCACACTAAGCTGGAAGTGTGAAAGCTGAAGGGTAGGTATTTGTATCTGTAATGATTTTAAATATTAATCTTTTAAGTATTAGGATTGAGAAGTGAGATCAAAGAGTTCTCAGCTTAAAGGTACACTTTAAACAGAGGTTTCCAGCTGCTTGTATTTTTGCAGATGAACCATTTCAGTGTAACTTATGGGAAAAGCTTAAACTTATTGGGCCTCAGAAGATCTTTTAAAAAAAAGTCTGCAAGACAGACTGAACAAATTATACCCAGCATTTCTGGATTTTTTTTTGTTATTTATATTGTTCGTATCAAACCACTTCCCTCAAAATACACAAAGGCCCGACCTTACCTCTATGAGTATTTCTTGAATATGTCAATTATAATGGTACTGTTTCAACAGGATCATGATAACACTGAAGTTAGCTACTTCCTAGACACCAAATGGACTGATTTTCTCCCAGCCCGTATTCTTCTCCTTCTTCTCAGTAGCTTTCGAGGAAGTTGTGAGAAAATAGAGATACACTTGTAAGACGTTTTTTGTCAAAGCTTATATTGTAATTCTTAATCCATCATATAGAGTGCCCAGAGCACTCAGCGGATGGCTGCAGACAGATTTTTAAAAACCTAGAAGAATAACAAAGAATCAGATATATTCTGCACTCATTCTACAGACAGACTATGCCTTTTCTATTCTTACTGAGCTGACCTGCTGTTAAACTGGGTTAAACAAGCTTTTTCAAAAGAATTTCCACATTAAGTATGTATGTCTCATGCATCTGACCCTTCAAGGTCTTTCTAATTAAAGACAGACTATATCATTATTTGCAAAATGCACTTGGAGTTAATGTAATTTACCAGGGCATTTCTAATACATTACAAGACATTTTACCTGGATTCCAATATGAACTAGAACTACCACCAACATAATGAAATCACTACAGCAATTAAAAAACCCACAGTTGTACAAAATCCTGACCCTGCAGCAGAAAAACCTGAGTGGGATAGTGGCTTAGACAAAATAGAGAGAGCACTTCCACGAAAGCATAGACAGGCACAAATGCAATCTAGCAAACAAATGGTACGAGGGTTGAGGAACTCAGCACTGTCCCAGTCTGCTACAGAGCTTCAGCTCACACAAACCTAGTGTCCTGGGTCCAGCTGGGATAGG
>NW_010142753.1:0-2219 GCF_000699245.1 Pterocles gutturalis | reverse complement strand
TGGCATCCGCACCCTGCCTCTCCCCGCGTGTGTGTACGTATAGGTGTGCGCACACCGGTACGTGTGTATTTTGCGGCACGGTGACTAGCTCAAGCGTTCATTCCCGGAGCAAGGGGTGACAAGGCGTCCCCTGGGACTGTCAGTGCCTTGCCCCTGGGTGTTGACGGTTCCAGAAAATCCGTGTTGCTGTGGAGCCGCTGGGAGAGCGGTGCTCAGCATGGCAGAGCTGAAGCCACTGCTCGCTGTGGCTGTAAGGACAGTGTTTTCCTCAGAGGTGAGCGGGGCATCAGTACCAGCAGTCCCTGTTCCTAGTAATTTGTATGTTGCCACACACGGCTTTATACTGCTTAATGTGTTTATAATAACTGAAAGCAGTATGGGTTTTGTATAACAGTCATATCCTAGTTCCAGGGTGTCTTTGGTTTAGCTTAATGTATTTTCAGGATTAAGTTAAACCAAAGCAAGATGAATTGGTGCTGATTTGACTGAATCTGTGTTTTCTGGTACTACTTTGATTGGTTTACTTGATTGTGTGCAATTGTTCATACATATCT
This sequence comes from Pterocles gutturalis, assembly GCF_000699245.1. NCBI lineage: Eukaryota > Metazoa > Chordata > Aves > Pterocliformes > Pteroclidae > Pterocles > Pterocles gutturalis. The sequence continues at coordinate 1,665 of NW_010142753.1, read as the reverse complement.
GAGGAGGCAGTAATGTCTCAGGAGGAAACAGCGATAGCAGTCTCCTCACTTGGCTCAGCTCCATCCAGAACAGCAACACCTAATTTTTATTGTAATTCTTAAGTGCCCGAAGTGACTTGTAAATATGGTTTAGGTTCCTGAATTACAAGAGTTTAAAACAAAGGCTGCTCAAATTGCTGGGAGATTTTAATTACCTGCTTACCTCTTGTGTTTGTGGGCCTCAAGGAAAAGTGAATCTTTCGTGAAAGTTTTGCTGGGTGTGGACGGCTGGAGGAAGAACATGGAAGAGGATGCCAGTAAGGGAGGGGAAGAAATATGCAAAAGGCATGGAAAGATCTCTGGTGACGGAAAGCAGGTTGTGGTAGGCTGTGAGACACAGGGCTGGGCAGAGAGGGGCAGAGAACATGCGTGACTAAGTCTTTCCCCTTGTTTTCATCTTTCCGCTGTGAAGGACTAATCGGAAGCTGTGAGGATTTTTCTGGTATTTTTTTTAATATTGGTGTTGATGAGGTGAGCTGAAATTAGTTAACTTCCTTTAGAGGCACGCCCTGTTATCCTGATAAACAGCTGTCTGTCTTAATGAGTGTCCATGCACTCCTCCACATCTGCCTTCAGCAAAATAACTAGTATTTCTGCCACTGCTTTTGTAAGAGTGATCAAACCAACTCTTCTTCCGCCTGCACTGTGATGAGATGGGCTTGATTTCGGTGCAGTCTCGCCTTGTGGGTGTTCACCTGTCAGGAGGTGACATAGGCTGGGTTGGTGTTGCAGCAAGCTGGTAAATGGTGTGGTTGCACACGGTTAGGTTTGCTTTTCCTCTCAGGTGGCAGCAGGCGTTTGCTGTCTGCACAGAAGGGAGGAAATGTGCTGGGAGGCTTCCAGCAAGGGCTCACTTCTCCAGTGTGTCTGGGGAAGGCAGCCTGGACTTCCTGGCAGCGCTGTTCCCATTCTGAATAAAAAAGAGGTTTCTTCAGGTTTTCTGGTGTTTTTGTTGCTTATGGTGAAAAGCAAAGGTCTCCATTATGGTTTGTACGTGTTGGGACAGCTTTCAGTAGGTGGGAAGTTTTGGTTTGTCTCTGGGACTATGACAGGAGCAGATTTATCAGGCTTCTGGTGTCCCTTTAGAAACTGGTAGGTTGAAGTGACTGCTGATGGTGCTACGACATTTGAGGCTCTCTGATAGAGGGGTGTTAAGGGCCTCATTTAATGCTTTACAGAAATAGATTACCAATGTGTTTATAGGTTGTGCTTTCTTTGTGTAAAAAAAAAAAAAAGTGTTTATTTGAGAGTAAAATACCTAATTTGTTATGTGATACAGATTTATCTTGCTCTGTCTTTCCAAGCTGGCATTGTATGCTGTTTTTCTGTAAAGGTGAGGCATCGCCTGCTAATTAGTGTCATTAAATGGGTTAGTTTTAAATGAGAGCACACTGAGCTTAAGTTACATGCTCAGTGGGTCTAGTCAGTTATTTTTATTCTTTTGCTCAAATACGCAGGGGCAGGGGAATACTTCCTATGTATCCCAAGGAATTGCTTAAAATTTCAGTGGTCTGTTGAGGAGTACTGTATGCTTCAGCTAGGCCTGTATTTTCTGTAATAGGTCTTCAACCTACTGGGAGTGTAAGGGGAACAGTAATTTTTGTTTAAATATATATATATATATAA
>NW_010142752.1:0-19302 GCF_000699245.1 Pterocles gutturalis | reverse complement strand
CCGGCATCGCTGGGCCCCGGGGGGCACGACTCACCCTCCGCTTGGCCTAGTCTCGGTCTGCCGCAGGGTTTCACTCCTCTACAGGCCGCATCTTCCTACTGGCCCCTTTCGAGCTGGAGTACTTCAGCTGATACAACGGAAGGAAAAAAACCTGCTTTTTTGCAAAGCAGCAAGATGCTCAGACTTGCTGCACAGGGATAGATTCACTGTAAGGATGATGGTGGGAGCAGGTGACAAGGCTGTCGTTGCCAGAGAGCTGGGAGCAGAGGTGACTTTTTTGGTAGCAGTCTTCATTTAGAGGAAATATGTTACTGAAGTCAGTAAGATTAACGATAGTGCGTTAAAAGCAGGTGCTACCCAGTGGGCTCTCATCTTGTTTCAATGAATAAGCTTGAGTGTTTCCAAGATTGCAACAGAAAGTGGTGGTTTCAGTCAGTGTGACAGCTGGGTACTGACCTGATGAGAAGTGCGTTACTCAGAGGCCAGCTGACACGATTGACTTTTTTTCTGTCTCAGGAGGAAAAATAGGAGGGAGAAGAAGGTGGAAAGGAAGATGCGGTTAAGTCCGCAAATAAATATAAAAAGTTAGTGCAAAGAGGTAAGAATAGCCCGGACTCCACAGCTCTTAAAAATTAGGTGGGAAATACCACGCTTAAATTTTAATGAAGTGGATCTAGGTGAGATAGTAGGAGGAATGAGAAAGATAGTAAGGTATTAAATCAGTGATTTTTGTTCACAAAGCTTGTGAATTTTTTATTGATATTGAAAATAAATTATTGAAAAATAAATTCTGCTCCTGTTCCTTTTGCACTCTGCTGGTGATGTTCTTTCCACCTTTAGTGCTTATTGTTTATTTCTGCTTGCTCATTTGTGTTTTCAAACTGTTACTGTTGTATTTGATACATTGTTTTGTGAAAATGTTTCCTTTAGCACCTGGCAGTTTTATCTAAGAGTCTTTGATGAGGAACCTTGTGGAATAATGTTTGAATCTTCATGATTCATGTGCTCACTGATTTGATTTGAGGGGTTTCATGTGCAAAGATGGCAATAACTTAACACTATTAATGTAATTATAACTCCAACATTCTGCTGTTTGCCAACAGTCTTCTTATCTGAGAATGTTTTTATCTTTCCAGTTGTTTTCGTGTCTGGTAATTACTTTGTCAGTAATAGATGGCAAATGGGAGGCATCCTTCAGCTTGGACTTCATCTGTCTGATTTGTACCTGTTGCTGTCAGATGCTGGTTTCCTGCTTAGCACAAATGTTTTTAAATGTTTTGCATGCATGAGTGAGAGCAGGGAAATAAGGATTAAGAAAGAGAATGTCAACTGATTCATGTGGGTCTACTACCAATCTCCAAGAAATCGAATTGGCCTGTTTTTTAAATGTGTTTAGGCTTTTTTAAAGAAGATTTTGTAGTTTTGCACTAGTGGTTACTTTAAATTAGTATTGTGATTTACTGAAGCGAACTGATAAGCTATCATACCAGTCCTAACCTATGAGGTATTTTTCAGGGTGGTTTCACTCCACTGTGAATTGACAGTAAAATTTTTGTTACTGTCTGCCCAAAGTGGTACTCATAGTTTGTTATTAAAACTGTTTCTATTGCTAGGCAAACTTCAGCTGTTCTCTTCCCCATTTGCTGATTGTTTGTTTTTCCTCTCAACTGCTGATAGGCACAGCCCTTGCACCAAAGCAGTTGTACATATGAAAACAACCTTTTGTAATATATGGAGGTTAGAACCCATTTTTTTTTCTTTTTCCCAAAACAAATTGGGAAGAGGGTCTGTTTATGGAAAATGTTTGGGGGAGAGTTTGTATAATCTGATTTTGAGCTTAAAAGCATTTTGGAATTAACAGATATTGTTGGAGCTTGCAAGTTTTTGAGGCCACAGTGTCAATTGTCATGACTCTAGGAGGCTGGAACATTTTAAAATCAATGTTTCTAGCATTCTTCTTTGTAAAAGATACGTGCAGTTCAGATTAGTGGCATGCAAATAGTTTTCATTCTGGTATTTGTTAAGGAGTTCTCTCTTCCTGCAAAATAAAAAATGCCTGTCTTGATTTCCCTTGCAGCCAATGGTGGCTGGTTCCTGTGAGTGCTTTCAAATTGACAGGCCTTAAGTTTGTGGGAGCAGAGGGTTATAGAAACTGTGTTGCAAAGCAGAGATTAATAGACTTTTTTTTCTAAGAACTTCCTGCTGTTTGCATGCAAGTAGTCTCAGGGAGTCTGAGTAGGATGCTCTGTAAGTGGAAGGTGACATGTAGGCTGAGACTTCTCAAAGTGGTTGAGGCTGCATGTCAGCAGTATTATGGGGAGAAATAATTTTTGGACTGTGAGAATTCTGTCAGTGGCTGATGGAGAGGAGACAGGGTAGACACTGATCGCTTGCTTCTCATGTATGAGGAGTAGGGACCAAAGGAAGTGATAAATTGTCTTGGATTCCCCAAGAGTCATGCTATTAAAAGTTCCTGCAAATGGGAAATGGAATACATTGTGAAGGTGTGGGCTTTCATGCTTTAGCTTGTGGGATGGCTGGACACCATCTGCACTCTTAATTAGAGGTGGGGAATAATATTTAGATGGAGCATTATGCCAGTAGAATATGCCTGATCCAACTCTCCGGGTTACTAGAATGTGAAACCAAATTTTCAGATGAGGTAAGTCACTCCAAGAGGAAGGAAATGCAATAGAATCCTTTGACTGAAAATTGTGATTGTACGTGGGAATCAGTGACTTGAGAACTTTCTGCATTAATGGAAAGAAATATTAGAAATGGATTCCCTGTAATATTTTCTAGGTAACAATAAGTATTACTGTTCCTTTGGTTTTTGTTAGGTAATGAAAAACACAGTATTCAGGTTGCTTCTCAACAAGAAGATGGTGAACCTACACTACAAGACATGGCTGTACTTATTGAACAAGTCACTGGAGTTCCAGTTCCTTTTCAGAAACTGATATACAAAGGTAATTTATAAATCTGCCAGTGTTTCTTATAGATGATACCTTTCATCGTAGGCGCTTCCAGGTGTCCGTGTTTTGAATGTCTTGAGAAAGACATCCTTATGCCACTAACTATATTTTAACTTTTTTTTTCTCTGTTTTCCATATAGGGAAGTCTCTGAAAGAATTGGAACAACCATTGTCAGCACTTGGTGTTAAAAATGGTTGCAAAGTCATGTTGATTGGGAAAAGGGTAAGTGTTGCCTTTAGACTTTTTTCTTTCTTAAATTATTGTAATTTCTGTCAGTGATTCAGCTGCTGAACAAAGAAACAGGCTACAGCATAAACCTAATCTTGTATGCATACTCACAAAGTTGAGTTCAGTCTCACATTGTACTGCAAATAAACCTGCAGTTTCTACATTTCTGAAATTACATTACTGACTGATTTCCACCTTACGTTATTGACAAGCTTCTGCCTAATCTGTTGCTTGTCAGTGCTTGTGAACCTTCTGTGTACTGATGACCTTATCTGTCCATCTTTCTGTTTGAAAAACAAACAAAAAGCTGTAGCTACTGAGTCTGCTAGGTTATTTCTAGTGAAATGACTTGTGGCTGGCTTTGCCAAGTAGAGGACAAGGTAATATCTTGTGATATAAATGTTGCCTCTACCTAAAAGATGCTAAGCTAACAAAAAAAAAATTGTTTGCACTTTTCCTTTCAAATTAATCTCATTTAGTGTGTTTATATATATTGCCGCTTTGTCTGTATTTGTAATTAAGCTTTGGAAGATGCTTATTTGATCAGTATTAAAATATGGGAAGAACTACCACAGTGTAATGTGTATTTTAAATCAGCAAAAGCCTTTATGTCTGTATCACCACTGTTGCTGCTTTTTGGCTGCATAGTGACTCTGTTTGTTCCATAGTTGTGAATGTTGTACTTTGAATACACAGAATAGTCCAGAAGAAGAGGCTGAATTGAAGAAGTTAAAAGATTTGGAGAAGTCAGTGGAGCAAATAGCTAATAAATTAGAGGAAGTTAATAAAGAGTTCACAAGTATCCAGAAGGTATGCCAGTTTTGTATCATTTTATATCTTTGCAAAACAGTTTTGTAGGTATATATTTACAAAAAATAATGTTTAAAGGTTTTGTATAGTCAGTAATAGGCAGTCCCTCTTAACTGCCAAAAAGAGCCTGTGAAAGTCTTACTGAATTTGAAATGCTATTTAGGAGTTTGCAAAATGGACACATGGCACTTTTTGGAAAAAAGTAAATATTGTTGCAAAATGAATAGATTATATTCTTTAGATCTAGAAAAATACAGAGAGTTCTCTCAAAGTCCAAAGGAGAATGTCTGTTACTTGTTTAATATTTTAAGTAATCGTAGCAGATCTTACATTTAGGATTTCAAGGACTGATAGAATAAAAATTGAGATTGGAATCTCTATCATACTTGAAACTACAGAACTAGTAAACGATGTTTTCTGCTGTGGTGGATTGACAGATTTTCTAAGATGAGTATTCTGTAGGGTATGGAATAATTTTGTCTTTCCTTCCCTCTTTTTCCTCCTCAGGGATTTTTAGCAAAGGATCTCCAAGCAGAAGCACTAAAACAGTTGGATAAGAGGATAAAAGGAACTGCAGAGCAGTTCATGAAGATCCTGGAACAGATTGATTCTATTGTAAGTAAATATAGCCACAGAAGAGGGTCAAATCTCAGCAGTAACTTACTGTTAAGAATGTATCTTTCTTGTAATTTATTTGATATTTTTAGAATATAAAAAAATTATTTTGGCTTTGAAAATTAGTTAATTGGTTTGCTCATTTTTTCTTTAATATCCAGCGCTTGCCCCTGTATGTCTCCAAAAGACTACTTGTCAGCATCTATTTCTGAATGGTGACATTAATTCCTGTGTATGCATCCCTATTCTAAGAGGAGCTTCATTTGGGGCAGCAGCCTGTTAAGACTACATGAAATGGGTATCCTTTACTCCAGTTTTACCCTTTTAGTTTGTCTTGGCGAACTTTAATGTTAAACGTCATGGTTACAGTGAAGGTCTGGGGAAAAAAACACCAGATAAACTTTGTATTCTGTACTGCATAAGAACAAGGAGGTCGTGAAGACTGAAGAATTTTGTGGTCAGTTGTATGTGGACTGACAGGACTTTTATTTGAGATGCCTGCATACTGAGGACTGGATTCTTCTTTTCAGATGTACTGGGGTATATTCAAGTGCTTCACAGTCATTAATGGATCATAACTTTGCAGCTTATTTCCAGAGTATAATAGATATCTTCCTGTATCATGTAGTAGCTGAGAGCTAAGTGAGAATAAGAGACTTGTGTAGAGATAAACAGAAGATTGTGGCAACTAGGGTATTTCCTTATTCTGTTTCTCTGTCTGCAGACATTCTCTGTAAACTTCATTACTTAATTATGTTGCATATCATGGTCACAATATCCTGCTCTGAAGGAAAAACGCTTCATTTCTGTGGTAGTGATGTCTTTGGGTCTACTCTTCTGTACAGTGGCCCTTCATGGGATTGTTTCAGAGAGATTCCATGCAAATGCCTATAATTGGTGAACCTGATGTTTAATTGATGGACACTTTGAAAAAGTTCATCAGCAGACTAAATCATAGAGTAATAATTTGAACTGGCTATCATCACATGCTATACAATATGGATGTGTTTCTAGGAATGGTGAGGAGCTCATTGACTTATTTCTTCCTTTCATATTGTCCACCTTTAATGGTAAACTAGCCCTTACTGTTTGTTATAGCCAACAGTTCCTAAATACTCTTTTACAATTGTAATATGCTAAGTATTTTAAAGTCTTATTTTTTTTCTTTCCTTTTCTGCCTCATATGGAGGAAAATATTTTGCTGACAGTTCTTGGATTCTGTTAGACATGCAGACTTCATATGACTGATTTCCTGTTTGAAGTAGCAGATTGACTATGTGTTATAATGAAAATAGTAATAAGGTGACAACTGTTTCAGTTGGATAGGATTAAAGCCCATTTCTGATCCCTTCAATTTCTGATACTAAGGCCTATTTAGAAAAAGTCAGTACTTGTGTGCTGGTGTATAGTTCTGGAACTCATCAAGCAGTCTTGAAAAAACCCTTTTCACTGCTTCATAGTTAATTCAAACTGAGTTTCCCAAGTTTACTTTTGATTCCGATACTTTTTGCGTGGCTTAAACAGAAAGCATGCTATTATCTATACAATAGGGACAAGACAAGGGACTCTCAGGTTTAGTGTGAGATTTTAGAAGACTTATAGCCTAGTGACTTCGTGTTTAGATTTAGGAAATAATGGAGTGCCTGTGCATCGGTTTTGTCTCCTGTGTAAGTGGGGCGGCCAGAGTTAAAACTAATTATAATTAGTATCTTTTCATATTTGTAGTAGTTGTTTGTTACTTTGTTGTATAAGAGCCTATGACTTTGACGAGCCTCCTTTTTTTTTTTTTTTTACAGCAAGAAATAAGTGAGGGTTTTTATTACCAGTGATTGAAGTTAGGTTACACGTACCAAAGTCCATATTTATTTGTTTTAATATACAAAGGCATCTGTGGCTTTTGTTATGAAAACTGAACTTCTGTGAACCTTATGTGAAATCTTGCAGATGCGATACATGTAGTTCGGTGGAATCTTTACATCACATGTAGCTATTTAGCATAGTGGTATTGCACCAGATCAGATGAAGAGGAAACCAGCTTTCTGAGCTCTTACTTAGCTGTAGTGTAGTTGTGCAACATACAGAGGTAGCAACACAGAATGGTAATGAAGTGTGCATATGAACAATATAGTAAAAAGTAGTCAATAGAAATGCAAAGCAGAAAAGCGTAAAGCTTCCAGAAGGTATTTTATCTGTATCTCAGAATTGTTTTATACAGTATTTAGTATTCTTTTTGTGAGCCAAGTAAAAGCAAGTTCTGACAAATCTGTTAAATGTTATTGACCATATAGATGTGCTATTGATTCAATCAACAGCATGTTAAACAAGATAAGGGGGGAAAAAGCGATGGAGCTGTTTTCTGCGAAGGCAGGAGAATGGATGCGTTGCAGAAGTGAAACGTACCAGCAAGCTCACACTATGAATGTTCCAGCTTGTTTCTTTGGCAGAATTGTTGTGAAAGCTCTTTAAAGTGTCTTGGATGTCATACATTGTTTGGATCAATCAAAAACATATAGTGTAATACAAAATGAGATTTGTATGTTTATAGAGAGCTAAGGGTGAGGAAGCCTGCATACTGTTTTTCTGTCTATTCTAGGGGTGTCGTCTTACTGTTAGCAAACAAGCTTATTAATTAGAGGAGCTGAGTTTGTAACTAATACTCCTTTTTACTAGAATCTGTGTGTTCAGCAACTATGAGTTTAAAATAAGTGATTTAGGAAGTGAAGAAGTAGGTTGGTAGTCTTACAGTATTGGGGTGGGAGAGAAAAAATACAGTGTTGTCACTGCCAGAGTTGCGAAAGGAAAGTCTTGAAGGCATGCTTCTGAGTAGCTATAACTTAAACATTTCAGCATTAGATATGTTAAAATAGCTACTGCTTCCACAGCAGGAGGGATCTTACGAGCATCTTACAAATTTTTGAGTACTGTGACATAGTCAGATGTTCCCATAAGCCACAGATCTTTGAAGTTTTCTTCAGGAGGAAAACAAACTGAGCCGTGTTCAACAGTTGAAGATTTGTGTGTGTGTGTATCACCAGAAATGCCAGTAAAAGAGTAAAAGTCAAAGTACAGTACTTACTACAAATCTCGGTGAGTAGGACACAGAAAATCCTTGCCTTGATCAGCTGGCACAGGTTTTTAAATAAATGAAAAGCGTTTTTCAGGAGGAAAAAGGAAAGCTTTTCTGAGATCAGTGGGAAAATTTCAATCCACAGTCATGACACTGTACTTTTTTGTGAGCCTGCTCTAATTTACATTGTCTGTCACTGATACTTTGTTCTCATGGTGTTTTCTTATTAAATGGGAGATTTGTAATCTAGAAGGACAATATTGCAGAGAGCAGATTGTTCTAACGACTGAAAAAATAGCTTTGTTTTCTGAAATACCAGTCACTGATTTTGTTTACATAAACTCATGAGAAATTCATCTGTCAAATTGCATGTATCAGTATTGAGGACACTGATAACACTACTGATTAATAATTATATTCTGGTGGCCCATCCTCCTTTCTTGAGGATTTTTTTTGTCATAATTCCTCTGTAAAACTTACTTAAATTACTGTTCTGATGAAGCTTTTTTCACTGTGTCCTTGCCCCTGCTGTATTTGTCGTCTGGTAAATCAATACCAAAAATTAACATTTCAAGGATTAAAAGAAATAAATATTCTGAAAAATAACCCCATCGTTGTGCCCGTTACAAACATTTCCCAGGCTTCTGGGAAGTTTTGCCACTTACAATAAGATGAGAACTTATTACTAAACCTTTGAATTTCTCTTCATAAAGAAACATTTGATAAACATTTCTTATTATAAATCTTAAATCTCTTAGCATGAATGATAAAGATAAAATCGAAGCTTTTGGGGAAAATTTTTCTGAAGTGCAAGGAGCATGAAAATACTGTCATTCCTCAGTGAGGGCAGACTGCTTAGTTACCCAGTTCTGCATTCAGAAAACCCATTGACAAATGCTGCCATTTAATAGCTGCTTTTAAAGAAGTTGCACAGATGTCTACTTAAATGAAAAAGATTCCATTACAACATAATCTGCTTACCCAATTTACCAATTTATTTAACAATAAGTTACAAAAAAGTGAAGAGCTGGTAGTCAATAAAAACTAGACTCTATATGCCAAAAATTCTTGTTTCTCACTAATTAGCATTGGTGCCATGTGAAACAAAGTGGTGTTTTGTTTTGGTTTTTTAAGCAATCTGATAACAAACTGAAAAGGTTTCTAGCTATTATTGCTAGTGTAGGAGATTGCCTATTTTAAGAATGGTGTCCTTTTGGTTCTGATAAGATCAGATAAGATGATAAGATAGTAATAAATAACAAATTTGACTAGCATTTGCTCTGTTTATTAACTGACTACACTGCTATAAAGTAGACTCGGGCATCAGACATGACCTACTGGGTCCATGGTTTGGGAAATAAGAAATAACTGAAGAGGAAAACAAAGATGTGATGGTAACACAAAGCTTAAAAATTGTTGTTGGAAGCACTTCCAAAACAGAACTTGAGCAGAGCTGAAGGTGATGTTCTGTGGCAAAGGGAGGTGGTTTTATTAGGAGATCATCTGGGAGAGCGGAAAGAAATGACAAGAGTCTTTATTTCATAAAAGCAGTGTTCAGCAGAGAGGGATGCTGTTCATGGTTAAAAGGACACTCAAGAACAGAGAGGATCTAGAGGCAGGAAAGTGCACATGGCATTAATTTATTACTGTGTAAACGAAGATTGGGTTTAAGGATCTCTTGTGTAAAGCATTGTTGTGCATATGAAAGATGAATTTTTGAGGATGTAATGTTTGTGTCTCTGCAGTGCGTCTTGTCAGTGCATCTGCTGGGTGAGAACTTTTGAAGAGATGTGGTTAAGCAACTTGAAATTTAGGGTTGTGGGGTGGGAGATAGCCACTGATAACAGGGGGACTTGGGCTCTCTTTCTGGGTGGGTGAGGGGAGGATAAAGAACCTGTGCCCAGGAGTTTTACAGAAGTTGCTGGGGGGAAGCCAGCACTGGAATAACTTTTTAAAGTTTAAGAGCGTGCAGACCACGGACTGTGAGACTTGAGCAGTTTTGTTACAAAGTGCAATGCAAAGAGGAGACCTGCTATGAAAGTAAGAATGTGCTGTGCAGTAGAAAGCCATATACTAATCCAAACTGCTGCTCTGCACACATTGCTAACACCAAAATGTAGATTTGGCAAAAGTTTTGCATAAACACTGCCTAGGCTTAAGCTACTACTTCTTTAATTAAATTTGATTTTAATTAAATACTGAAATGTTATTGTGACTTAAGGTTTATTGCCAGCTTCACCTGTTAAATCCTGAATAGTTGGACAGCGTATTCCTGGAGAGGAGACATAAGCTGACTAAGGTAAAACAGAGACTGTGAGATTTAATTTGATGTTAAGATTTGTAAACTTTACTAATTTGATTGCAAAACACCTTTTAAGCAGCTTGATAAGTTAGTACATTTAAGCCTTCCAATTACATGTCTCTGCCAAGGGGATTACAAGGTGTGATTAAAAAAAAAAAAGGCAAAAAACCAGCTATGAGGGTGTGCAAGCAAACATCCAAGTTTGTATGCAGAGTCGTAATTAAAAAAAACAGTTTTGAAAAATGTTGTCAAAAGTAGAAATTGTCTGAATGTCTTCTCTGTACTCAGATTTCAAAGTGTCCTCCAGTTACCAATATCTGTTTTAGAAACAGACTTTGTGTGCTAAGCCCAGCTGGAGTTCCCTGTCTGCTATTGAAAGTTAACTTAGGCCTATTCTGATGACAGAAACCTGTTTGTTAATTTGCTATTTCAGATTGGTAGGAATACTTGCATAGGGCAGAATCTCTTTCAGAAAGTACAGCCTGAAATAAGTACTCAGCAAAGGGAGATGGGCAGTGTAACTGAGCTAGTGCATAATTTCATTTTTAATTTGATTATTAAGAAATTCCAATTCATTGAAAACTTCAAGGCATAGAAGAATTTCTGTGACAATGAAATAACATTTTCATTTTTTGGTGAGAATGAGCCATTAATAATTAGGCTTAACCCATCTTTGTTCTTTCAGGCTGTTACATGTATGAGGTCAAAATAGCACCCATCAAATACTGTTTTACATTAAATGTTTCTTGTCATATTTTGTTAACTTTAAAAAGTGAATTGGGTTGTTGAAAACCAAGGGAAAAATAGGAATGTTTTCTTCTGTGGTTACATGAGAATGACTATGTCTAAGATCCTTTAGAATGCTTTGTATAACTTGATAATATTTTTTAATTTTTTTTTCCTCTGTGACAACTATAAATACTCTGAAGGTCACCTCTTTTATTTGTGCACTAGAGCTGGTGTTTGAAGGGAATTAATCCACAGCTTTAAACTAAATTCTGAATTGTTTTGTAATGTCTTTGGAGCATTCAGCTTCTGAAAGAAAAGCATGTAATGCAATCTTTTCACAGTGTCCTGTTGTTTGGGAGGAGACAAGCAGGTTTAGCATGCTGCAGTGAGCAAGGGCTTATGGCAGTACACAGTACTAGAAAATAAACTTTGTAAAGAGCAAAGTAGCTTCTAACGGGAATGAAAAAACTGTGTGCTTTGGAAAATGGACATGTGCCACTTGTAAAAAGGAGTTTTCATTTTAGGCAGGCTGTTGTTGAAAATATAACAACAGCTTCCGAACCTGTCCTGTGCTGTTAATTGAAAGATGTAATGCAAAATTACATAAATGAAGAAAGTGACCACTGTAGAACAGGCTTCCCTAGGAGTATTTACATTGTGCATGACAGATTCCTGGAATTCACTTGGTAACTTGCTTTCAAAGCTACTTCTTGTCCTTTTTCTCACAAAATAAGAGTAGTTGGAAAGCATAGATAAGTGATGGAATGCATCCGAGGACAAACTAAGGAATGTTTTTGGCGCTAAGAAGATTAACATCAATTTAAAAAAACCAAAACAAACAGAAAACCCCATAACTTTCAGTTTTTAGATATTTCTGTCCCTGTTTATAAGATAACAGTGCACCAATTTGCATTTGGAAGGTACTTCACTTAATCCGCATAATCTCTGATGATCAGACTGATGGTCATTTTTCCACCTGAAAGGAGTATGTGCAATTTCTGGTTCTGTTTCAGGAGGTGCAGTCTTGACATAAAAGCTCTTTGCAAGGGAGATATCTTTTCTGATCTTGAAGAGAAGTGTTGAAAGTTGATAGGAGTTTTATACAGCTTAGCACTGCTGCTGCTGTTTGGGAAAACTGGTACTGGAGCAACAGATAAGGAAGCTGGAACTACAGAGCAGAAGATTCTTTCTCTTACTCATCTTCCAAAAGCAAACTAACAAAACAAAAAAAAAAACTGACTGTGGGAAGAGGTTAGTGTGGTAGTAGTTACTCCAACTTCCAACTTTGATACTTTCCTAGCAGACAAGAAGCAGCATTGTGCATTCTTTCTTGCAACTGAGCGCAGAAAGAGGGAATGGGATTTTAAACCAGAAGTTTATGTAGAAGTAAAATGCAAGAATGTGTCCCAGCTTACTCAGTTGCTTGCCTATTTTCTCCTCACCCATGGTGCTGCAAATGCATGCTAAGCCTGGTGATGATTGTTTCTTTGTCTGATATCACTTACAGTGTGCTAATTACTGCACAAATACTGGAGCAGTGTGATCCCTGAACTTCACTTCCCACAATGGACTGTTTTTTGGTGTGGAGTCTTGTGTACTTTTAACTCCTATATTAGATTATGTGCAAGACTCTTATATTTAACACCATGTATGTTTTGCTGGACACTAAAAGAAAAGAGCGTCTCTTTTTTTTTTTTTTTTTGTTTTTGTTTTCTTTTGTTTTTTTAAATTGTTACCGAAGTATGTATCAACCTCCCAGTAGGGTTTGCATTTTAGCTGTAATGAAACAGAGAGTAGTATAGGGAAACCTCTGTTCCTGATAATGGAGTTAGGGTGGAAAACAAAAGATACACCAGTGAGAAACTCCAAGATTTTAATGCATTTTCAACAGTGAGAGCATGTTTCTAAGAATGTTCACATAAACTTGATATGATGATAATAATCTGTTTTACCTATTTCAAAAAACAGATAAATCTGAGCACCATTCCCCACCAACACCCCAATTTCACACTGCTCCAAAAGGACGAAGCATAGAACATTTGCTAAGATGACATACATGAATATTTTTGGTGGTGGGAGTATGGAAAATTATGCAGTTTGAATTCAATTAAAAGCTGTCAACATGTAACACTTTACAACTGTTCCCTTCCATGAGCAGATTGCAGAGGCGATCAGATGTACAGACTGGTAATGCCTGTGTTACTGATGATACATTCTAATGGTGGCAAGTGATTGAGTTAATGTGTTCCTAAGAAACAAATTCATCTTACAGTCTCCGAAAAAATCTGAAGTTGAGGCTCAGCAGAACAGTTAACATACGCCATGGTAGACAAAAGCAGTGTATGCAGTTATGACAGTACGTTACCTAAAGCTACGTGGCAAATTTGCTAGCTCAGTTCTTTGCAATCAGAATGCTGCATCCCTGACTTTTTGAATTATGACTTTTTCTTTTAAATTCTTACTTGTGTAATCATCCTTACTGAGCAGGCATGGCATTTTCAAGATACCTTTTCAGAGGATTCTTTGATACAATCAGTTTTTGCTGTAAGTTTAATATGTTAATTGCAACATTAAACTACATCATCTTGTTTGTTTATTTTACTGCAGAGTCTGCCAGAGAATTTCAGTGATTGCAAACTGAAAAAGAAGGGGTTGGTGAAAAGGGTTCAGGTGAGTTTTTGGGTTTTTTTTTTTTTTACCATTAATGCTGGGCACTTGTGTACCAAGAGTTTGTGAAAATAAGAGCTGTTTAGAGCTGAGATTTTTTCAGTGTTTGTGCTTACATTGGTGTTTTTTATGACTTCCCTTTGAGAGGTATTTAGTAGCTTTATAAAATATAGATTTTCGTAGTTCATGCTGTTTTCAGATGACGTTTTTATTTTACATTAGTGGTTGGCCTTATGGCTGCCTGATGATGTGAAGTAATTCTGATAACTTGTGAGGAAAATGGGATGATTCTACCTTTCCCGTATCTTGGTGGGCTGGAGTAATGAATGTGATCTGGGCACAAGGTGCAGTCAACTGTAACTCCTGCTGGACCTTGCTGGAGATGTTCTTTGGAAAATTTAGCTTCTGTTGCAATGTACCAACTTGCTATAGAGTGTCTCTAAAGTACAGTCTGTACAGAAGAGCATCTGTGCTGGAGGGTGGAGTTTTTAATTGCTTTGCCATTGTATGATGCTTATAAATTCCTAGGCATTGTTTCCTTAGAGACCTTGAACTGAAGGTTTGTTACTGATTCCTGGAACTTGTCCTTCCTTCCTCCCTCCTCCCCCAAAAGCCAAACTTCCATAAATGAATGGTAATGCTACTCATATTACTGCTGTTATTTGTATTATGCTAGCTTCAGTCAAAGGTTGGACTCCTGAAAATTATCTGTGAAAGGACCCTGCATTCATATATGTAATTGAAAGGTTTTGTCTTTTACTGTAACTTTCTTATATTGCCAATTTTTTTATGACCAGCCACCTGTTTTCGACAAAGCCTTACCAAGAATTACTTCATAGTAGAAATGGTTTTTGTTATAGCTTTAGGGAGAAAGCCCTTTGTACTCTGTTACAGAGAAGTTCAGATAACACAAAATAGAAATGAAGATGGTTGCTGGCATAGCTATGTTGTATGGGGCTTTGAAGATGCTTTTGATTCCATGTGCCTAAGCAAAGCAGCAAAACTTTGTAATAGAGGTATGGCTATAAACCTCATGGCAAGCTCCACTCTTGTGTGAGGTTATTGCTGAAATAAGTGATGCTTTGTATAAGAACTGCTATTAAAGCATAAAACAGGTTGTTGAGCAGAGATCAGAATTATTGATGTGCTTTGATAGGTACAGTGTTCTGCACTGTAGGTTATGAACCCTTTGAGGACTGCAGAAGAATCTAAGGGGTTTCAGACCACAGCAGTCAACAGCAGTTTGTTTTTCCAGAGCAAGAAAATGATGGCAAGTTATTCTTATGACTCTTAAGTATTCATGAAAGAAAGGGGGAGCCATTAATTGCCTTTTGTTGCTGGCGATCACATATCTTCCAGAATGGGGAGACAGATATAAAATGCTTGCAACCAGTAACTGGAATTGTTATTACCTTGACTTTTTCATCCCTCAAGTCCTTACAGAAATTAGTTGATGCCAGCTCAAGGGATTGGTTGAAGACAGATGATTCAAAACATTGTGGTGGTTGGGAAACATTCACCTGGCACAACAGTTTGCTGCTCTAGAGGGAAGGAGGTTTCTTAATGTCATTTTAATGTAAATAACATTAAATATCTAGTTTGACTGCTAAAGCCTAGTGCAGACATAGCAAAACAGAGGGCAAGATGTGAAGACATAGTGGGAGAGTCTGCTCAGAAACTGCAGTGTACTGACATAGATTGGAATCAGCCTAAAAGAATGTATTGGCTTAAACTGCTGGCGTGTTGTGCTGTATACAACACAAGCAAGGTGACCAGTGGCTGCTGACTCTTAATTGCTGTGTGTGGGTTGCTGTACTTGTAAGAACTTGTGGGCAGGTTCTAAGAAAGCTTACGGTGCTGCGGACTGCCCTTTTTGTAAAGGAGCCTTCTGTCTTTTGAGGCACACCGGCTGCTTACTGATATAAAGATGGAACGTTCATGTTGCCCTGTAGCCCAGAGAAACAGAAGAGGCCTTGGTTTAACAAGGCTTGTTTTAGATTTGACTGAGTAGGTTTGTTACTCCCACCCTTGGCTATAGAAATGTGTTTTAGAGAGGAGTTTAAAAGTCATATTCCTAAATGAAGCACTAACTTGTCTGAACCTTTATGATCCTTATTGTTGTTTATGAACTTTGTATCAACTCAAAGTACTTCAGCGGCAGGACTGGTGAGGATGGGCAACCATGTTGTTGCCTTATCAAATACCATGCTTCTGTTGGATTCTGGGTGAACAAATTTGTGAATAAGCTATTACCAAATCAACTGGAAGGTGGTTGTTGAGTTGGCTTCTTCAAATTCATGATGGAAACTTCAGTTTCTGTTATGAAGAAGCATCTACCATTGCTACAATTGCATTCTCAATAACATTGGTTTGTTTCTTATTCTCAGGTTTTTCTTGCCCAGTGTGATACGATTGAAGGAAATATTGGTCAAGAAATGGACAAGCTACAGTCAAAGAATTTGACATTGGCAGAATGAGGCATTGCCCTATGTAATTAGGAAATGTAATTGCTCTATGAGCAAGAAGAAAAGTTTGCTCTTTGTTTTGGAGCACATATCCAGTTTTGTTTTGTTTTCTAAAGCCCAGTCTGTTAGACTGGTACTAGTCAATCATTTCTTGCTGGTTGTCTTGTTTGCCGCTTGGTTAGACCTATTATTTTGAAAAGAAAATCCTTCCTGAAGAATTGCAGAAATAATATTTGTGGTGAATTGTTATGTATCTCATGGACAAATGTTTAGTTAAGTAACTTACAAAGTTTGCAGTGATGGGAAGTTTTGTCTGATATGTCTTTGAATTTATTTACAGCTTAAATCAAAGAAGGTCTATAATTGCACAAGTGCTGTAAGTTGCAATTGTAGGGCTTCAGCTTGAATGAAAAAGGCAAACTGAGACAACATCTGGGAAAGTCGAACACTCTACTAGACAGTTCAGAGCAATAAAAAAACCCTCCACATTTGTTTCTACTTAATGTTTGTATGCATTTATAAATATAAGAAAGCTTAACTATAAGGGAGTCGTACCTATTTTAGCCTTAAATTGTCATAATAAATGGAATGTACTGTAACATGTATGGTACTTAATTTTGAGTGGTGCTTTAAGTTGTTACTGAGCTCCTTGATACGGATGTTTTTTACACAGATTTCTGATGTACTGTGATTTTTATAGCTTATTTTTATTGTTTGTGTTCTGTCGAGTTACGGTGAGAAATGAAATGAGATTACTCATGCTGCTCATATACCAATGGTTCAGTTCAAGCAAGGTATAACTAAGGAGCTATTTTGAAAGGTTTTTTTATACTTTTTTCTGATTTCACTGAATTTATGATGCTATATTTAATGGAAAATTAGGGTGATTATTTCTAGTCTGTTAAGGTAATCAGTGAATTTTTATAACATGTTACAAAGTGACACAGCTTTACTTTAGCAATGCCACGCGACTGAGTGTTATGACTGATTCTTGCAGTCAGATAGGTGCCATGTTTAGCCTTCTCTGTCAGGTGAAAAATAAGCTTTTGCAGGAAATGGTAACTGTCAGCAGGTGCAGACCACTTTGCAGTTGTTGGTCAGAGCCCATAGCTAATGTACCTATAGTGGGAGTTGCTTTTTCACTGATGCTTCTGGTCAGTAGATCAGTCATAGTGGCTGGTGAAGTTTTCACTGGTAAGGAGCCTGTTTGTGTGGGGGAGCTCTTTCATTTAAAATGAGTCAGACTGAGGATGTTTAGAAATGGCCCTTAGGTAGTGAGTCTGTCCATATGTGGCTGTTTTAAGATTAGCTGTCCTTTCAAGATAAAAATAGAAAACATGTAAAAATGTTAACTTCTAGTAAGTTATAAACATTAAATAATAATCGAAGTATTATTTTTAAAGTATTATCTTTGATGTTTGTAATTGGAGGAGCATTTCTTTAGTGAAAAATATTGTTGGAGAAACAAAGTGATAGCCCTGCATTAGGAAGGGACAGTTGTATTCTAAAAATGCCTTTTGAGCATACCAAGATTGGAGTTGCCATATTTTTTACTCTTAACCAGTTTCTTCAGGGTTGTATTTTCTTCCATATGTAACTCTCTTCTTAATATCTGGGGAGGACTTTAAGGTCTAAACTCCTAGGAAGTGTGTCTGTCATAAGTTAGGAAATGGTGTGCTTGGTAGGACTGGATATTTTTTCCTAGGCTACTAGTCTGGTCATGCTGCGTTTTCCCAGCACTGTAAGGTTAGGAGGAAGAACAGTTGATTGTAACCATTTTTATGAAGCTCTACAAAGCTTGGTGCTGCTTCTGGACCAGATTCATCTGACTCTTAAACCACCAGCAATGCTGCTGTTGCCTAATTCAGATGATGCAGGATTACTAATTTTCCTGTGATGGAAAGGATCCTCACCCTCTCAAATATAAGTCCTTTAATGCCCTGGACTTTCACAGGTGCATGTGTAATAAGCAAAGTATCCTCTTGTGCCCAGAAAGAGAACTGGGAGCTGTGGTCATGGCTAGGACTGTGTCCGTTTTTGCTGTTCCTTTGTATTTTTCTCTCTTGGGGGAGAACACTAAGGCCATAGGCGGACATCATCTTTTGGATCTTTCCATCAGTGGAAAAGGCTATTGACGTCAGCCACTTCCCAGCACTCCTTCCCAGAAACTGCTGCTCCTCAAGATGTGCTTGTGTGAGCACATCCTCGGCCTGTCTCAAAGCCAGGTGGACTACCTTTAAGATGTTCCATAGTAGATCTTTTGATAATCTGATATGTAGAGGCGAAGAGAGTGATGATGAACCTCTCACACCAGTGCACCTAGATTCAGGAATGGGTGTGTGTCTTGAGCTGAAGTTACCTTACACTGGTAACTCCTGGTATCACTGGTTTCTAGGACAAAAAGTGTAAGTGTATGAAGACAAGCTTTTGTAGTATAACTTTTTTAGTCTTCCAAATATAAAAATGAGTTGACTCACTTTGGAAAATGGATATTTGTATTTAGAGTTATCTAAGACCTTCTAGAGTGGATTGACTTTTATACTTAATTTTGAAAGAGGAGTCCTGTACTTAATTTTTTCATAATAGCCTTAAATTTCAGCAAAAGCAAACTTCTGTGCTTTTGAAAAATGCATCAGACTACAATTGTGTGAGGAAGGGGAAGGAAGAGATTTTAAATATTCTTCAGAATTTGTAAAGGTTAACAACCAAGCTTAAGCTATATTCTCACTGATTCTGTAGTCTAGGTGTACCGTGATACCTGTTTTGCTACTGAATCATATCCTCACCCCAGCCATCTGCCCTGATCATGTCAAAAGAGAAGTGACTCCTTTTTGCCTTGGTTGCACTTACCCCATCGTCTTCCTCCAGTTGCTGTATTGCTCTGGCTGTGTTTACACACCTCGGATTTGCCATCCGGGCAAAATGTCTTACCACAAAGCTTGTCTTTTATGAAAAAGGAAGTCGAATTACAAACTTCCTTGGCCCCTTTTCTCCCCCCGCTCCTGTAGGCTGGTGTGAGAGGCACCAAACCTAACGTTCCGGGAGCCGCAGAGCCTGGGAGCCCTGGGATGGTTTGCTCTCTGGGAGCAGTGTAAAATACGCTGCTTGTAGTGGCGTCCTCTGTGACCCAGTCCTTCCAAAGGTAATGTCACTGTAAACCTGGAGTAACGCCTTATTTTGTCTTTTATCGGTCGCTCATGGTTTGGAGTGAAGCACTTGGTTCCTTCACACCGTGGAATTTGGGGCTAGAATTTTTTTGTTGTTGTTGTTATTTTATTGTACTATCAAATGAAAAGGTAAAAATAAAATATGGAAAGTTCTCTGCTGTCTGTGGTCATGAAGCGGCTACTCCGTGCTGTGGGTGGGCTGTATTTTAGCGGGGAGAAGGCGTGCTGCTGTCGGTGGGCAGCGTGCTGCTGTCGGTGGGCGGCGTGCTGCTGTCG
>NW_010142751.1:0-2405 GCF_000699245.1 Pterocles gutturalis | reverse complement strand
AAAAAAAAAAAATTTTTTTTTTCAAGGAATTCGTCTTTTCCGCTAATCCCCGGCTTCCCTTCGGTGTGTCTCAGCGAAACAAGGTGCGTTTTCTTGGCATGTGTTAATTCAACATAGATACATTTAGTGTTGACTATATGCTAATTCTTTGAAGGGAAGAAAGAAAATCTGCTGAGTTGGGCACTCTGAGCAAGTAGAAAAATTGTGTTCAAAACCTCTTGTGAGGAAGAAACAAATGATTCCGCGTCCTGTGTTTTCTTGATAAGTGCACTAAATGCTAACCTCCAACGGGAATGGGAACAGCTCCTGCAATTAAAAAGGCTGAACCCTGTTTTCTTACAACTGGCCTCAGATCAAGCTCCTGCTTCTAGATCACAAGTGGGGAGAAGTTATATTCTGTCTTAAGAAATTGTCAGAGCTATAGAGAGGGTACAGAGAGTACTAGTAATTCAGAAAAAAACAATAACGTAAATAAAATATATAGTGCCTTCTTTTAATTAAACCATTGAAAAGACACAGAGAATGAAATTGTAAGAGAAGTTTGCGAACTCTCAAAAAAAAGGTCAGCGATGTTCTCATGCAGCTCTAGTGTAGCTCAATGTAACTGAGCAGCAGATAGGTGGACATTATTTGGTGCACTGAACACATGAGCTTTATAAAATTTATGCAAACAAGAAGAGTAACAGGGAATTTATGACAAAAGATTAGGGGTGTGTCCACAGGGAAAACTCAAGAAAGATTCACTTCTTTAAGTGGATTAGCAAAACCACATTAAGCTCCTTTGAGGATCTCCTTATTCAGTATTAAATTGTCTTTACACTTATACTAAAAGTGAGTTTTAACACTTTAAATTTACACCTTTAGGTAATTTGAATTGATTTTCCTCAGTGTCGCTGTTTGGGAAGGCCCCAAGAAATTGGATTTTAGGCAGTTTGCAGCAGCACAAAAGAGATGTTAAAGACATTAGGATTCATCCTCTCAATACAGGACCAAGGTCATTACTACCACTGTGGTGAGGAACCTTTCCTGCACTGTCTGCATCATAACATCAGGTCCTGCCTAGAGATTCAGACTCAAAAGCAGGCTTTCTCTTGGCTGTATGAGTCCTTAGACTGCCACATGAAAGGTAAATGACTGTTGAAATTACTGTCCTGAACTTCTTTGGAAATATAGGAGACTGCAGTTCAAAAATTAAGACACCTAGGTATAGAATTCTGTGGGGGGACACACTGTTTATGGTTGTACTGACTGCCTGAGCCTCCTTTGTAGTCGCTGGAGTCTCCATAGAGATTCAGCCTCTGGGGACTCAGTCCAGCTACCTGAACATGGGGTGTCTCACCAGACAGCCGATTTTGAGATTTACTCAATATATCCACATGAGAACAGCAGATACGACTGACATATGCTGTGTGAACAAACGACATGAAGGCACCCTAGGTTGAACTAGATACCTGTGTTTAGGTAAGTAAAATGTACCCTAAGTCTCCTATGCTAGAAATAGCTGATAGTTGTTTTGCCTTTATTGACCATAATGGGAGGTTAGACACATTCCCTGCCTTCAAACAAATACATTCACAGGCCTTCATTTTGAACGTAGTCATAAACCTAAAATTAGTGTTTGTTTACTTGTTTTTTATTTTTGATATGAGTCAGATATGTGATAAGTGTTCAGCTGAATGTCATGTATAGCAGTTTTAGGTAAGACATAGATACCCATGACTCCTGATCTTGTGTGACCAAGTATGACAGACTCACTCATGAGGAAGAATCTTATGAATTTTGTGTCTGCAGAACTAAGCAATTTGTAACCCTATTCTGAACATGAGCTAATTTTAGTCACTAACATCCCAGTGTAGATGGGATTGCAGTGAGCTGGATCCTCTCTAGTATTTCTCTTTCAGACTGAAACGTAGCACATAGGACTGATCATGACAGTGCCTGCTCCAGCACTCATTTTGCTATTGCTAGAATTTTAGGGGTGATTAGAAGCTTTCAAGCACAAAAATAAATTATTGGGTGATTGTTTACCGTCTTGTTGTTCAGTTACACTCTTACGTCCTCTACAAAAGCAAATTCCTATGTGGGCAATACCTGTGAGACCAAAGCCAAAATAGACTCTGAAAGAACCTTCTCTTCCTGCGAGTTCTTATCAGCTTTTCAAATAACTCAGCCTTTTCTTCAGAGACAAAAACAGACATGCTGCACATCCCTGGATGGCTTTGCGAACAGCTTACAACAGTGGAAAACTAGTGGAAGAGGTGGGGGGAGGGGGACGACGACGACGACTCCCGTCTTGTAACTTCCAACAACGCCTTGATTTTCTGACCAGCTACAAACCACGAAAGTGCTGTTCTTTTTCCGGTCTGGGGAGAAAAAAAAAAATCAATAAAAGCAAGAAAAACACC
>NW_010142750.1:0-629 GCF_000699245.1 Pterocles gutturalis | reverse complement strand
TGTGATCCGCCTGCGGTCTGCCTGCCTCTCCCCCACGGGCATCAACTGCCCTGGGCTTTCCCCGGGCAAGGAAGAGGAGGATGAGAGCTGCCCTTCGCCTGCCCTGGGGCAACGATGTCCCCCCAGGGCCAGGCTGGCTCCTGGGGCACCCCACAATGGCACTGGGGACAGATGATGGGTGTCCCCAGCTTGGTTGATTGGAGCGGGGGGGTGACACCCTGCAGCCCCCCCAGGGAGCAGAGGGGTCCCGGGGGCTGGTGTGGGAGGACTGGGCCACCATGGTGACCAGGGGCAGCTTTGTGGGGTCCCCCAGATCCTGATGGGACTGTCACCGTGTCCCTGCACTGGCGGGTGGCTCAGCAAAACTGAAAATCCAGCTCCTGCTGTGCGCACCCTCCTCCCTGGACTGGGAGGAGCCCCCAGTGCTCGGCTCCTGCCAAGGTTTGGTTATCTCCTCCGAGGATGTTTCCGAACAGCTCAGGGCTGGCCGGGGAGATAATGGAGCTGTGTTGGGTCCCCATCCCAAAATTCCCATTTAACTCCCTCGAGAGCCCCCATGTTGGGCAGGGGGACAGCCACGGCCCCACCGATGCTGTTCCCCACTGGTGAAGGGGTGGCCGAGCCCCCCG
>NW_010142749.1:0-4153 GCF_000699245.1 Pterocles gutturalis | reverse complement strand
TGTCCTCGCACGGGAGCTGCTCCAACCCTCAGACCATGTCAGCTTCCCTCTGTTGGAAAAAAAGTCACAGACCAGGGAGCAATTCAAGAAGGAGAAGAGCTTCAGTGGAAAAGGATTCATTCTGTTGCTTCCTTGTTACAAGCTGTGGCACATTTTATTAACTCCACCAAAGGTATAAACTCAGCCTTTTTATTAGTGCTATTTATTGCAAATGCTGAAACGTCACGCAGTTTTGAACCAAGAGATGAACTGATTAGACAGGTAAGTCATCATATAATTAATTGGAAGACCCTTCCATGACAGTTATATATATCAAAGCCATTCAAGTGAGAAAATGCAACCTTGAAAATGAAGTAGAGAGTTTAGTCATTGCTGAAACATACAAGAATATGTGTATTTAGATATTTTACACAAAGGAAATCTTGTTTACAGAAAAGAGACCTTGTTGATTATCTGATACAATCAAGTGCTTATGAAACATAGTCTCTTACGGAAAGTATTCCCTTTCTTCATCATTTAGAGAATTCCTTCTTCTTTCAGCTCGGAGCGCTCTCTTTCATATTCACAACTTGAAGCAGATAGTCCATCATCTAATAAAAAGAGAAAAATATTATTTATAGACCACTCCTGAAAAAAGTCATTCACTAAGTTAATAAGCCCAATATATGTATATCTGCTCTGTGTACTCACATAACAAACACATTCCTAATAATCTTTCCAAAACAGACCTCATTTGTTTTGGTTAGCATCATAACCAACTGCCAAAGCATGAGGAAAGTAATTCTCCCAAATAATTCTGTCTGCCATCTCATTGATATAGTGTCTCATTAGTGTTAAAAAGCCAAGCCACAGAAACAATTTAAAGCTTATTTTCCATCTTACTTCTATACTTAGGCCAACGTGCAGGCAACATTTCCCTTCTGATCTCTAACTACTTTAACTGTAATTTATTCACAGAATAAAGAGCAGGGAAGATCTTAATTTACCTGATATCAGCTGAAAACAAAAGAAAATAACTCAGGTGCACCATCCTAAGCCTAATTCCCAGAACTGTTACGCTCATCTCTTTGGCTTTTTTGACTATTTGTGTGTTACAGCCCTTTCTCTACTCTGGCTGAGTCTTTTAGAATTAATTTGTTTATTCTTGAGAAATGTACAGCACAGGGTGAGCATTAGTGGTGAATGAATTTGAGCTAAAAACCAGGACCCCGCACTGTGTCACCTGAAGTATGTCTCAGTATCTACTGCTGCAGCCTTTAGCTTTGGGGACTTCTGATCTTAAATTTAAAATTCAAAATTAAATCAGCTAAATTTGAAGGACTCCATGAAACAAAGACCTCACACTACATTTCTTCCCACCACAGCCTGTCTTTAGCAGATGGGAACGGAGGGCTGCCCGCACACAGCGACAGGCTCGCCGCGGGGAGCATCTCTGCCCATGCACGCTCGGGCTGTGAGAGCTGCAGCCCCTCGACGGTGACATGGCCTCGGGACAGCTATTTCATCAGCTGACAGTGGGGTTCACGATTCGCCTTCTTTGGTCAGATTTCAAGACCTCAATCCAACAGGCTGTTCCACCTGCTGTAAATATGGGCTCTGGTTTCTCCTGGAATTAGTTTCTATTTCAAACTCAAGCACAATACAGCTGGAGAAGTACTTAATGCCAAGCACAAACTGCTCACATGCACTGCACTGTCACCATCGGTTTACTCGACCTGGCCATCTGCCACCGAGGCAGGAGCTACCTCCATCGTTCCTGTGCACAGACACCTTCGTTAGCTGGGGTGCAGCAGCACCTTAAACGAAGGTATTGTCTAACCAAAGTCTGGGCAACACAGAACCCCTCAGGTCTGGAAAAATCTGCGGAATCAAAATCCAAAGGTAATTTACACTTTCGCATCACTGACTACATGTATGAGCAAATTTCATGTGCACACCAGAATTCCACCTTTACAAATAAACAATACCTCCTTTATTAAAAATAACAATTACCATTATTTAAATGTAAAGGAAACCATCACAACCCTCAAAAAAGTAAAGCGCACTCCTTTCGATCTTCAGGTCCTCTTCATCTGGAAGGCAGATCCCAAAAATATATATAGCTTAAGTGTCAGGTGCTGGGTTTTTACTGTCTGAAGCCAAAGCAGAACCAACGCATCACATCTTATGTGGGCTGCATATAACCAGGTATTTGTGACCAGCAGGAGGAAAGCACAGGTTACGTACGACTTTCACAACTATGTTTTACTTCAAGCTGGAGACAACGTAACTGCTGAATGCTGGAAATCAAAGGTTCTACGGCAAAACGAGGTTCTGCAAGTTGTCATCTGTCTTAGCCACATGAAAGACATGATTTTTTAAATAATCATTGGAAAAATCTGGATATTTAAGGCAATAATATAATTATTTGTATATCATATCATATATGCTCAATGTCTGACCACAAAAATGTAGATATTAATTTAGGGTAAAAGTACACACATATGGATATGATTCAACTGACCGGAGGCAGTTTTCAGCCTTTGTAAGTACGATTTATTTCCAAATACTTTTAGAAGTCAAAATATTCCCCTCTTTACTTAGCAGAACAGAATTTATTCATCAAATCTGATTACAAAGCTGCACACTGCAGAGCTGAAGATGATATAGTTTCCTTTCTATAGATAATATCAATCACAGTTATTAGAAGCCTCACTGTTATAAAGCCAGAAAGAAACCTATGGACAGCCTTCCTATCAGTGGTGCAAGACACTTAAATCATGGCTTAATTTAATGGGAAGATTTCTACCCATATTCAAGTCAGAACCAAAGTATTCACTGACTTCACTGCACCAGGATTTCAGGAGGGAGACTGGGCTGAAGTTAGCCCAGGAATACTAAGTGCATAATATTACAGTAGAATACGGGAAGAAAAAAATCTTCCCATTAAGGTCTTCAAGGATGTGCTTTAATCTTTTTATTCTATTTCAGTGCCACCCAAAATATTTCTGCAGCTATATCACCATTACTGTACCTGATGCATTATAAAGAAAGCAGTTTTCTAGTAAATTCTGCAATTTACATTGTCATTTGGACTCTGATTACTTTCTGTAAAACCTCATCGATATCCTTCCAAGTGTGTTTGATCAGATTTTCCAAAAGAATAGGGGTGAATCTCTTCCAAAGTCTTGTCATCTTGTGAAACAGAGCTAATAAGTACTTTGGCTTGAGGGAATGAGGTGGGTCCTAGGCACACATCATGACTTATCAAAAACACAATCCCTGAGTGACAATCTGTAATCAAGAGTAGAGTCTTGAATGACTAGAGCACGAGATGCACTTCTGCCACTTTTCTGCACAACCCACAAGTTAGAGGAAGCTGCTTTGCTACTGTAAAACGAAATCTAAATGCAGAGTGTTTTTACAGGTTTTATCTTACTTACATCTTTCCAGCTGCTGTTGTCATCTGTCTCCCAGGTGTTCCTGGTGTACCAGGGAAGCCCTCCTTTTAAAAAGTGAGCACTTTTATTTTCATTCCCTTCCAGCAGCCGTAGCAAATATTTTGAGATTTCTTCCCACTGCAGGTAGTCTTCCAGCTGATTGATATTTTCAGGTAATGTTGACAACGGTGTCTTGTTTTCTTCTTCATAAGCATAAGGAGAATCTCCAGTGCTCTTTTTCCCCATTAAATGTCCTGTAAGAACAATGACTAGCATGAAATCAACCAAAACAGGTACAGATTTGATTGCTCAAACACCAGATGGAAGCTGTTATTGACTGATAGCATGGCGGGGAAGGGGCTAGATGATGCCAAAGTTGAAGCACAACTGGAACTGGAGATTTTGTCACAGTGTCACATTTATTTTCCTCTGTCTCTTACGCTACGTTGTCAGAGAAAATGTTACTGAGAACAGGGCAGAAATAACAAAGTGTTATGGCAGGAAGGGCACCGGGTAAGGTTTCCTGGAAGAAGTAGATGGCAAAGCTGCAGGTTTTACACTTTCCCTGCCTTGACACGGGATGTGGGAACACACCAGTGTGAGCCGCTGTTCCAGCGCCTCTCGAGGAGCTGAACTGGGCGCACTTTTGATGCACCATACTTCATTGTCACCTAAACGAAATGACAGCTGGCTTTAGGCTGCGAAGGAGGCTACTGGAAGGGGAGCGGGAGCGG
>NW_010142748.1:0-15129 GCF_000699245.1 Pterocles gutturalis | reverse complement strand
CACCCCTTATTCCATACCATTCACGACATACTCAGATCCCACTATTTTCCCTGTTGATTAACCAACCCCTCTGTTCAACTGGCTCCTCACTCCAGCTTCCTCCTCCCTCATTTTTGTTATAGAAGCAGCTCCAAACTTCCACTTCTATTTTTCCTCCCCCTTCTTCAAGGAGCTTAATGTAACCTGAACAGGGAAAACAAGATATCATCCCCGGATACTGAAAGAACTGACACATTAAAAGCAGCAACATTTTTTTTTTTTTAAATTAAGTCTGCCAACCCTATGATATATAAGAGAAGACATTGTACCTGTATTCAAGGAAGGGAACAATAAAGACAAGCTCAGAGCTATCTATCTGGTGTGAATGGCATGTAAGGTTTTGAAAAACATTTTGTAGATAAGAACAAAGACTCTTTGGTAAACAGAAAAATGGGATAATATACACTAAGTTTAATAGAAATGCATTTTTTGCTTTTTTTCTTCTTCAGAAAAATGATGTGCTAAACAAGGGAAATATGTGTATATTTTCTGATTTCAAATGGTACCACCCAAGATATTAATTAAACTGAAGAGATGAAGATTTGTACAGATGGCAAGGGATGGGGGCTAATAAGGATGTCAGTGGATGGTGCTCCAAAGAAAACAGACTGAAGAGATACTATAAATGGAGTCCCTGAACAATCAGTCACGATACTGACCTTTTCAATATTTTTGTTACTTGACCTTAGAACAAAAACATGAGCGTGCTAATAAAACTTGCTTATGACACAAACATGAAAGTCAACAATACAGACTAGAGCCAGAATATATGTAATTCAGAAAAGAATGGATGACCCACAGAAGCAGACTAATTAAAAAATGGGAAGAAATAGGATAGTACAGAGTTCAAAATAATGAACTGAAGGACTTACAAATGTTCATTTTAAACTGAAGGCATCAACTGAAAAGAGAGGAGGAGAAAAATCTGTATCTGCCAATCATCAACAGACTATACATAAGGAATCAATCTTATGAGATAATGAAAGAGGCTAATACTCCCAGGGGGAAGTATCAAATGAGTTTTTTCTAAGAGAGATATGGAATATGAATGCTATTGCACTGGTACTGTGAAGAATTGACTTAGAATTCTGCATACAGTTGTGTTCAATTATATTGAAGAATGATAAATTAAACTTGAAATGGGTACAGAGAAGGGACAGGAGAGACAGACATGACTCTATCTATATGTTTCTATTAAACAAACAGTCCATTTTTGCCCATTTCATTTGCTACATCAGATTGGCCCCTTTATGCACTTGATAAGAAGTTTAGCATTATGAAACCCTAGTTCAATAAAAAAAGCAATTAATAACTTTCTCAGCAAAGCCTGCATTAGAATATTAAAATAAATAGCAGCTGGTGAAAATACTTCCAAGGTCCCCAGGCTTTTCAGATAAATGCTTTAATGGCTGAGATAGAAATTTATATCTTTTTAAGCTTAAAACTACAGAGACCCATGCCATATATAGAGAGATTCTTCAAAACCTCTTATCATTTCCAAGTGTGGTCTCATGAGCAGTTCAAGTAAGAGGACAGCACAGCAAAGCTTAAGCAAACCCTTTTTTTTTTTCTCCAGAATTCAATGGAGATGACATTCATATACAAAAACAGAGTTATTGAAAAATATGAAAGAGTAAGAGATAAGCCATCAAAATATTCAAGGTTTTAAGCACCAGAATTCTAACAAGAGTTTATTACCAGAGTCCCAAATGAGTATCCTCTGTACTATCACCCTCCATAGTAGAAAATACAACAAATAGAGAGACTGTTGCAAAATCAAATGTTAATTCTTAAAAAATAACATAATTACAACATGATACTTGCATTTGCATTGGGTAGCCCTGTAAAGGAACATGATCAAATATTTAAGTCCTTTTAATCAGCTGAAGAAATAATTTCAATCTAGATTTAACAGTAGGAAAATACACTGCAAAAATATGATTAATATACATACTGATTGGGGTTTTTTGCAGTTTTAGCAAAATATAATACAATGATATACAGTGGTTCTATGTACAAAAAAAAAAAAGAAAAAAAAGAAAAAAAAACCCCTTACTTTCATGAATGCCTGATTAGGGATCTCACTGATCATTTCAATCCCAGTTACAGAATGACACAAAATAAATTCCAGATGTGAAAGGTCTGATTATCCTTATTAGCACCCCAATTTCCTATGTTTGCTCCCCTTTGAGAACCCCACCACCTGCTTACAGTGATGCTACTCGGTGCAAGGACTGCAAAAGCATCCCTTTCCTCCCTAAATTGTAAGAAATATTGTTGGGCAAGGAAGGGTATCTTTCTCCCAGAAGGTAAGCAAACTGTAGCTGCAGTGATTTTATGCACACACTGCATATACACATATATGAGCACACATATACACAGTTATTTTTTGTCTGTATTTATATGCATATATGTGTATACATATACAAATGCACAGACACACACAGAGTATTCCTAATCTGTCACTCAGAACTGTGGTTTGGTGAGGATGTGATGCTATGAAGACCTAAATCTTTGATTGACAGCAATACTTAATATACATACATGTAAGCTAACACACTAGCATAATAAGATCTACAATTGAATGCATATTTTCCTACATATGTAATGAAGTACCCCAATGTTTACTTTTACTAGAGAATTCTTACACCTTAATAGGAACAGAGAACAGGAGAGACTTCCATTGTGCATTTTGTATAGATGGAATACAAAGCAAGGTCACAGTCCTGCTTAGTAGGAACAGCAGAAAAATAAGCACTCTTTCACACATGGGGAAGTCTACACTACAAGCAAAGGAAAGCTACCTGCTTAAGATCGTAGAGCAATGTCAGACTTTTCACTTCTCCACTAGATTATACTGGTTAAGTGAACTATAGTCTCACCAAAATAATGTTGCTAACATTTTCCCTTCTCAGAGAGAACTAATTTTCACAGCTCTAGTAGTAAGGCAGAAGTAAAAACATTACTGTTAAATGTAGTGCTTAGTATTACATATGATCAGGTCTTGAAAGATAGCAGAACAACTCCAAGTAGTAGGTTCACTGCACTTGGTAATAAATTCACATTTGCATGAACAAACCCTTAATTGCTTTGCTAATATTTGCTTTGTATATTTATTACTTTTTAATGATTTTCTTGCCAACATCTGCAAGAAATTGGAACTAATGACTTGGCATTTCTCAACACTTGTTACACAATTTACATACATTTAAATGGCTGGTTTACTAAAAAAGATCAATCACTTGACGCCAGAGATCATACTTAGAATTAATTGCATTCAATACTTAGGGGTGCACACACAAATTATTCTCATATTTTTATATTTGTA
Organism: Pterocles gutturalis; assembly: GCF_000699245.1. Lineage (NCBI taxonomy): Eukaryota > Metazoa > Chordata > Aves > Pterocliformes > Pteroclidae > Pterocles > Pterocles gutturalis. Next base: position 11,762 of record NW_010142748.1, on the reverse strand, counting down.
CTTTTAAAGGAGAAGAAGACTAAATCTGTAGATCACCCTGTCAGTTGTACGTGATACTTCATTATTGCATTATTTCATGTCACCACAGATGTTACAAATGTGTATGACTGTCATCATTACATACTGGGTGCTAGGACAAAGGAGAAAAGTACCTGTCACGTTTGAGTGTAGCAGTTTTTGAGACTGAAAAATCCAGACTTCGACGTTCTGTCGACTCAAGAGTGACAAGTTTCCAGCATATCCAATTTACGATTCCACCCTAGATGTCCCAAGGCAAGCCTTCAGACTAGTAGAAACTTTAAAATATTGGCACAAGTGATTAATCTCAAGCTTGAGCAAGGATGAAGTGTTGCCAATGTCTGACCACCAGTCTTAATCTTAGGCCATTTATATCAGTCTTCTCTTTTTGTTTCTATGACTTGTTTTGGTTATGAGCTTCACATGACTATGACAATAATGAAAAATTCCACTATACGAAAGCCTCCTTCACTGTTTCAAATTGCGAGGTATCAGGCTGCTGAACAATAAAAGTTCTTTACAGCACCTTCACAGATTCTTTTGTTTTGTATAGTACATTTTTAAAAAGATATGAGCTAGAATAACTCTGCATATGGAAAAAGCAGTTTCAGCTTGGTCTAGTAGCAAACAGCTTTAGGAACCACCTGCTGAAACACATACACCCCCACAATGCATCCTTCCCACTTCCCATAGCTCCTTATGGCTCCTGCTGTCACACAGCAGACTAAGTAAGCAGAAATGGCTTTTAAAAAAAAGCTACTCCAAGCCAAAAAGGAAACATTTACTAGCTACAAGACTTCATGATCCCATGTCCTCCTGACAGATTTGTTCAGATGGTTAGCTTTGCCTGTTCCTCATCCCTACTCTCCTGCTCCTCTCAAATGCTGTTCGCAGCTGCCTTTGCCCAAAGGGCAACCTGGCCAGCAGCAAAAAGCTGTCACAGTCCTCTGTCACACTGACTTCACCATGGCTGTGCCTGACAATATCCATTTCAAATATTCCTTAAGAAACCAAGCTTCTTTTTTCTTAAATATTATACTGACTTTATAACTTTCACAAAATTAAAAGATATAATTAGCCTCAGTTTAGACCAAAAGCAAAATCAAATAGAGGGAGCATCCTTCATATTACAGCTGAAGAGGGATTTTTCTTTCATATCTTAATTTCAAACTGGCTGATGATACAGAGGGCTATCATTATTCCAGAATTACTCATCATTGCTGAATCTCTAGCTTCTGGAATACCTATATACCTAAAGATACGCGTAGCACATACATGCAAAACACATTTTACCCCCAATAAATTTGCCCATGTAGGAGAATCTAGAAATTAAAAAGAAGCAAAATTACACTATCATTCCACATGGAAAAGTGGTCCCATCCAGGACCAAAACAAAGTAGAATAAAAGGCATAACATTAAGAAAACTTGCTCTCCCTGTCCTTGTGATGTATTGGCTCTAACTGTAAATACAGGACCTTCTGTAAACCAATTAAGTTCTCGTTAATGGCAGGTACATTTTTGGATACAACATTAAAATTGAGTGCAATCTCCCTCAATTTTGTCCTTATGCTCCTTATGATCTTGTTCAATTTCAGAATTAACAGGAAATGCTAGTTACAATCCTTCCCCATCTTTCCTACCTCCTTTCTCCTTTGTCATCCTACCTCACCCCTCTAGCTTCAAAACAGCAGGAACACAACACACAAAACACTGACAGATTATAAAGGTTTGCTTAGTATGTTTACCTCTCACTGCTGACAGTGTATCAGCTATGCCAACACTGCAGAAATGTGTAATACTTTCTTATCTACAAAGTGATCTCTTCACAGCTGCAGATGTACCCATCACTCTGCACATCCCATTATTTACAACTGGATCCATCTTTCCTGTAAAAAAAAAAAGTGAACAACTGTATAGCTCTGACAGTTAGCTCCTTCAGTCAATAGTCATACAGACTTTAGATTGCTTACTGTTTCTTTCCTGAGGGGATAGTTTTTATGGCTAATCAATTATCTGTCAGAATTTTGGTGTTGGATGGATTTTTTTTGTGTGTTCAAGCGCACTCCTGCATGGGTATTATGAGCCTGCTTTTCTTTTGGTAAAAGAAAAATAGGAATCTGAAAATGAGATCTCATCCAGGGACCTTATACTTGCTGTCGTTACTAACATCTAGAATTGCTCAAGCACAGAAAAGCTAAAAGCTAACAATAATACTCTAAAGTTTTCACATTCTTAATTTTTTCACTGGACAGCAATTTTATAGTCTGTTTCTATTCTGCAGTTAATCTTATTACTGGTACACACCAAAGGAGAGAAAATTACTTTTTCCTATCTATATGAAAAATACAACCACTGATGTCCAAAGTAGCAGGGCTTTTTCCCCTCTCATATTAAAACTTAACTGGTAGGTATTGTTTTTTGTTTGTTTAAGGAACATACTGAATTTTACCTTTATATAAGTATAAACAAATAAAGCTATTCACTTTTGGGGGTAATCAGGGAAAAACTTTCTATGTATCATTTCTATGTACTATTAAACCACCCTAGGGATACAGATGCAGAGATTGAATAGTTCTCGTACGTGTCTTCCAGATGGTATGGTGACGTGCATTGAGGAACACGTACCCTAAAACATATGCATTTTGTACAATGAGAAAGAGGAAAACACCTTCATAAAAGTTACTTCTGACTGTATCAACAATGGCTTTCTGTGATTTATGCTCACTAAAAGTGATGTAACTTAATACAGAGCAACTCCTAAAACAGGCTAGTGGTGTGGAGATACACAGACCTACGAGTAACATCTGAAGGGAAGACCACATTTCAGACACATCATTTTAATGTAACAGGACTGTGCACCTAAGCATAGAAAGAAAACATTGACTCACTAAGCAGCTAAGTAATTTCAGAGCTAAAGAGACTACATTCCAAAATCTCTTACTGCAAATATCTTCCTAGAAGGATCCTTTGAAGTTGAATGTTCATCTCCAGCTGAAAGCATATCCAGAGAGGAAGATAATAATGTTCCAAAGAACAACATGGTTAAGTCTTGCACCCACCATTGCCCATGCTGCAGCAATTTTTTTTAAAAAGCAGTTTAAAATATTGGTAAGAGCTCCCCTTACTGGTCTGCCTTCAAATTGTTAAGTCTTCAGTCCTGAAAATCTTCGTATTAAAAAAAAAAGGGTAAAATATTACTTCTATTCCACATTAAAAAAAAAAAAAAAGAGCTCCACATCATATTTCTATCAGAGACAATTTTTAAAATTTCTTATTAGTTGTTAAGTCATAAGACCAAAGATGACTTAGTTTAGGAAGAATTTGTTCTTCCATCATTATGAACTTCCCCAGTTTATTGAATCATTAATTTTCTATAGCACGTGTAAGCCTTGCCAAAGCCTGCATTACCCAACAAACATGAACACCCAATTCTGACATACTGAGTAATGCCTCATTTCACAGTCACCTCCACCAGCTTTAATGGGATCATTTGTGGCATAATCAATGAGTCAGTGTAGGAAAAGAATTAGAATCTGCTGTGGAATTGGGAACTGCTAAAAGATTTAGTACAAAAGCCTACTGTTTTCTTCAATGACCTACTGCCTAGATGGAAGAGCAAAATACGCCTCTCAGACCGTGTTGGTTTACATGATTAAAAGTATTGTGGATTATATCTATCTATATATGGTTTTTAGAGCCCTACCTTTGCAAGCTCCACCTAGGGGCTGACTGAGGACACTTTTATGGTGGTGATGCCAACTAAGAAAAGTTCAAACAAGTCCTTATAATGACACCATGAAATACCATTATCTTCAATTCACCGTAACAATCCTGTTTACTTCAGCTCACAGTAAACAACCCTGTTAATGCATAAAATACATGTTCTCTGGTTTGTTCTCGTATACTTGAGGTGGCCCTGCAGAGGTAACTTGAGTGAGAAAAAACAGTAAAATCTGTTGTTATGCCACATTAAAAAAAAAATCAGAAGATACGCTTTTGAATACCCCCTACAGTTCTGGAAAGACTGTAAAACAGGATTTCTTAATGTACAACAGCATGTGGAGAATTTTTTGTATAGCACATCACACCGGCCATCTAGCTCTCACCACTGTGCTACATAGAACAAAACCCAAACTACCACTATAAGCACATTAAATTTCTAAACAAACAAAAAAAACCACTCTTATTGCTCTTCATTCCAAATGGATTTAGATGCCTACCTTTTTATGAAGCAGCACTGGCAGTTTAACTACAAAGTTAAATCCACTCAAACTGGGTTCTCTCAGGTAAAATGGTGCAATTCCCCGAAGCATTCTCTATTTTCTTTCAATACAGTTTCCCTTCTTGAGGCCACATCCATTCTCTCTACTGATCGTTGGTTATTTCCTCCTTTACTGCACTGGATAATTATTCTCCCTGGCCTAACTGTTGAACTGGAAAGAAGGAAAGGGGACTTATGTGTTGGTAACAAGCTAAGAAATTAATTATAATCCCTATATATACTGACTAACTTGGGGTGATCTTCGTCATGCTGCCAACCACCATGTTAAAAAAACCCACCTTCCAGAATTAGCATATCTAAATATGCGACAGCATTTAGGCTTATTTGCTTTTGTGGTGCACTATGGTCATATTACACAGCTTTCTTTGAAGACCATTAATAATAAAAAAAAAAAATCTGAGGCTAAAACAAAACACCAAACAGTGTAATTTTAAATAAAAATGAGGTGCTATTGCTTTATTTCAGTAGGAAGCTGCATTTTCAGTTTCCACCCCTCTCTTCTCATTTAACATAAATACCTTTCATTGTTCAAATTCTCTTACCCTGCTTTAGAGATCTCTCGCATCTTTCTCTCAAATATTACTCTTTAGCTTCTGCATTTGTGTTAATGAAAGTGTAATTTATAAGCCTGTTCAAAGTAACTACCCAGAGCAACTGGTTACATCACAAAACACAAACAAGTGAGCTCTAAAAAAGCTTGCAAGTTAAGTAAAAATAAGTAGCAAATAAGAAATTAAGTTCAAATAATTGTCCTTTAGGTAATTATTCTTTTTTTTGCTCTTCCTCCAGTAGACGAGATACTTTCAACTCAGACTGAAAGCAAAAAGTGAAGCACCAGTTCAACCCTTAGCAGTGAAAGCCCATCAAGACAGAATTTGCTGCTTCAACAAGAAGCAACAAGTTGTCTGTCATTCAAGCTCTATTTTTGCTGCTCAAGCAGGACCTGAGCAGAGTATAGTCCCTATGCTAGACACTAGCAAAAAAAGTGAACTTACTACCTATGGATAGAAATGTGAACTTAACACATATAACTCCAAATACAGCAAGAGCTACTGTTCTCACCATATCAACTCTATTAGCAAAACATGCATATACTTAAGCAGATCTCCTTAACCTTTTGTTCTCAAATACTTCCAGCCTTAAAAAAAAAAAAAAAATACATTCTTAACACAATGTTTCATTCCAAGCTCCACTCACCAATAACATTTCACATCTAAATGAAAGCCAGCAAAAACATTTAAAATCCATAGGTCTAAATGTTAATGATCTCAGAATGTCTTGATATGTTTGAAGCTAGTATCTACTTTTTCTTTTCACGTATATATGTATTTTTTAAAGCATGTAAGTTAAATTATTATATGCATTGAAAAAAAAAAAGCTTTCTGGGGTCCATGTTCATTCAACCCCTGAAACCCTTGGGTGGTTTGTTTTTTTTTTAATACATATACATACTCAAGTTCTGAAAGCTTCCTCATTGCATTTCCTTCACCATACACTACATGATTCAAGACCCTTTTTTTCCCTAGAAACTACAAAGAACTCAGCTCCTTAGACCCAATAAGGAGATAACAATTTGCTTCTTTATATCTTTTGTTTACTCTTCCAGCATAGAATCAGTTAGACCTGTTTAGGTTGCAGGAAGGATATAAGTCTTGACAGGTTTAGATGTTAAAATCCATAAAAATGTTTGCTCAAAAAAGATTGAGAGCAAAGAGTATAAGCACGCATGCCTAACTGTTTATACAGTTTGGAACTTCTATCCCTCTGTATTACATAAGCCATTTATGAACGGAAACGTAACTGGAAATATAAGCTAAAACACAAGTAATGCAACAATATAGCCATACAATTAACCAGGAGCAAAAGACAAGAACTGCAAGAAATTTATCATAGACTTCTTTATTTTCCTTAAAAGGAAAATCACGATAGAAATGTACCACTAGACCTACTAAATAGAAAGAAGCTTAACAGGTGTAATTCTAACATGACTTTTCAAATACTGTCATTTGAAGAGGGAGTAAGGGATCATGTACCTTTCATCAAAATCTGGATGGAAAATACACTAGGATTCCAAAGAAAGGATATAAGACACTTTAAAATAAATTGCATTAAGCCATCATGCCATGTTAAGACTGATTTATCTTTCCATTAAATGAGCATCCAATAATCTTCCACAAAAGAACAGTCATGAGGTCAATGTTTGACCAGTCTCAAGAAAGAGGTAAGAATCATAAACCATTCACAAAATATTTCAACTTTTTACTTCAAGTGAAGATGCATAGCTGGTTCTTGATCTACATGACTAGGGAAGCATCCACTTGTAAAAGAAAGATGAAACTACTTGGACCAAACCCCATTGTTCTATACAGTCAGAGAGAAGGCAGGGTACTAGAGACTACATGAAACTAAATTCCACAGGGCTATTGGCTCATCCATGCGAGACAGATTATATGTTATTTTGCAGAACTTTCTTTGAATAGCTTTTTGATTAAAAACATCTAATGAAACTTTCTCCTGAAGTTTCCTTATTCCTGGAAAAAAACCCCAACCAAACCCAAAACCAGAAACACCAACTACTCTGATATCTACTGGACAAGAAAAAAAAAAGCAACGGTGGGAGAGTCGGTAAAGAAAACTGTTCCCTATAAAAGCCTATTTACACTTGTTTTTCCCCCAAAGACAGAAAGATGGCATCTATCTGATGTACATGAAGAGCTCTGAAAACCAAGGTTCTCTTTGAAGTAATATCCTAGCAGTCTTTAATTTATAAATGATTACTTATAGATGCAATAAATTTTACTATTTTGAGTAGGATGTAGGATAAGAGAAAAGGTAATACCAGTTATTCTTCTTGTTTCTGTGATTTGTGTCTGCCATATTTGTAGACAGAAATATTCACAGGTTTTATCATCATGTACTAGCTGACTTACTAAATAAGCCAGTGTCTGAGATACTGAGTTACAAACAGTGCCAAAAAAAAACCCAACCAAACAACAACCTTATGAAACTATGAGGCTTTTTCTTTGCAGCAAAGTGCAGTAGGGGAGGAAAAAACCCCAACACCCCAAAAAACCCCAAACGGCTTTCTTCTTCACAGGTAGAGCAACCAAGTCTTTATTTCCCCTTCCTGATCACATAGCTTATGGTATTAGGTATTAGCTTCAGTGGAAAAAAAACAAGCACTTATATCTAAAGTACTGCTCTCCCATGTCTGCTACCCCTTTACTTTGCTATTGTTGATATGTAAATAATCAGTTTACAATTAAAATGTGATGATCTAGGATAACAGATTTTGTTCTCCCCATCCCCCTGTATCCCTGCCTCATACTCCAAGATAACCACCACCACTCCCCAGACCCAGAACAACACAGAAAGCATAGCTTTGGTAAAAGCAGGCAAGTAGTATCAACCATTAGTAAAATGTTTGGGAAAAAAAACAAAACAAACAAACAAACAAACAAAAACAAACCAAAAAGAAAACTCATACCAACTTTAATTTTGGTGTATAAAATCCATTAAGTTAAAGCAGTATCTGACCATGCCTTCAACTTATGAAGATGTTCCATCAAGCACAGATCATATTTTAATAGACATTCTTTACATTCTATCAGTCACACTATAACTAGATTCAATCAATTCCGCAGGAATGTAACATGTCAGAGGAGTTCATATAGCTTTCCAATACAGAAACACCACTCTAATTTTTGGGTCATACCATCTTGCAAGATAAAAATCCTAAAGGAAAAACAGACAGCATGCATCAAAAATTCTCTAGGCAAGTTCTCAAGTGTATCATTCTAAGGATTTTAATAAGGGTACAATAATCTTTCAAAATAAGAAATAAAATCCAATTCAAGAGTATTCTGTCTATGAAAATGATCCATTTTCTAGAGTAGCCATGTAGAACTGACTAACCACAGTGTATCTATTAAAACAGTAACAACCCAAGCTATTGAAATTCACTCTTCCAAAACTCGCAGTAATCTCATTTCTCTAGTCTTTTTTACTTCTGAGTAATAGGAAAAGAGTTCTGGTCCATTAACTCGCCCACTCTCTCCTGAAGGAAGTTAACCAACTCAGCTAATACAAAGACATGAGTTTCATCCAGGTCTTGTATGATGAACTTCTTTCCCAATGCATTTGACTCATCCAAGTAAAGCAGAAACTGCTTCATTGCTGGGTCACTGTAGAGATAAACACACATCAGATCCAACCTCATTGTAATAAGATACAGTTAAGAACAAACAGAAAACCCCACCATTTGAAAACATTCCCAAAGTTCTTTAGAAAATTAATAGCAATGGCAAGAGCTGCTCACAACTTAGATACGTTTATGAAGCTTTTGCAAAAGTTTTCTCTTTCACAATAGTAATTGCTTGGGTTACTTTAGAGATAAAAATGAACTGATAATGAGACAATGAGAAGAACTGGCTGCCTGATCAGCAGAGAAGTACCCCCGTGGTGCTGTTAAAGTAGCTTAAAAAAAAACACAACACAATAAGGCAACTTTGAACTCACATTTCTATCTTCAGCAACAGCACCACAAAAACAGGTTTTCTTAAAGCATATTTTTGTTTAAGGGCAATCAAAACCCAGGAGAACATAGATCTTACTCAGATTAGTATAGCACAGAGAAAGTGGTCATGTATGAATCGTACATTCATCACACCGTAATTGAACAGTCTTTCTTTTACATGGTGTCACCTTCTAAGTTAAATTGAAGTGTTTACAAGAAAACATTTTGGAAGCATGGAAATCACAGGTAACTGAAACAGCTATATTATACCAAGCAAGTAGATAAAATGGCTTGAAAATATAAGCTCTTTGATCCACTGCAATTTTGAAGAATTCAGACAATATTATTCTGATACTAGTTTTCACAAAACAGGAAAAACATGCTCTTTGACTGCAACAACTGGTGAACAATATGTGAAAGAAATACAGGTAATTGGTATCAGGTAGCTCAGGACACTTTCAAAAATTAAGAACATAGTTGTTTCGGCAACAAAGTAATTCTCAAAAAGAACTCTTAATAACATAGTAAATCTAAAAATAATTCCTTTGTTAATCTCTCTTTTAAATACAGTAGAAGGATCGATTCTCCCTTACCTAAAAGTATATACGGTGCAAAGACACCCCCTATGAGACCAAATCCTTCCCCTGCCAGCAACTCGAACCCTACTCAGCAACTCAAAAAATAACCTTTAATATTAGCCTCAAAAGCATGACTATAGTAAGATGAGTTTTCAAAGTACTAAGCAATTTTCAGGAAAGGAGAATGGGAAAGTCTGGAAGCTATCTCTTCCTTAGAAGAGCTGTATTTTATGTGCTCTGGCATGTAAGAAGAGAAACAGAAAAACTGAGAAAAATCAGATACCAGAACTACGTGGCTCCCAGCATGCTTCCACATCCCCCTTTGGATGAGTGGCGGGAAGGCTTATTTTTCACTTGTATCATTCAGCTGTACTTTAGTGACTCACATTAGTAGTACTAGATGGCATGAGCTTTTGTCCTAGCTGGTGTGACCAGCCTGTATGATGTTAGGCAGTATCCAGAGACTGGTTTTCACACAATCTACATACAGAACTGTAATCAGTGACAGTAGATGTATGCCACAGCAGAAACACCAACCTCATTACAGTACTTAAAGATTATAATCCTTCATATGATGTCTTCAGAAAAGTTTAGCTATTTATTGGAAGAGTACAGAAAAAAGAGGCCTGCACACCATTTCACTATTTTATTTGCATGATTTACACATTCAGAAGTGTCTATTTTTTTTCCACTCCTTGTCTATTTGGTACCTTAAACATCCTCAGAAAACTGGGTTGTAAAAAGCTTGTATCTGAAGTGTACATAGAGGACAGGTGTACAGTAATTCTGACTCTTCTCCTAGGATGGAATTTTGTGCCCAATCATGGGTTACTCTTATGCAAAGGTGGGGAGAAAACAAACAAAACCAAACCACCAAGAGCTAGCAAAACCAACTCAAAAGACAGTTCTCCAGAGGGCTGTTGAAAACATCTAATGGCATAACAAATGCTGTAGACTTGTTAGCAGAAAATTCCCTTCCCTTCCAGGAAGAATGATTAAGTTCCATGCTAATACAAATGGAATGTGGCCTTGGAGATGAATAAAAACACACAAATCTTTAGGTATGCATAAAAGAAACACATAAGGTGGAAAATAAAATATTAACTGCTTGAGATTTTAGAACTTCTTGCCTTTTTGGTAAAGAATTTTGCTCTGGGCTTCTTTACATAGGCAGCTGCAGACAAGCAATTTCTTGTGCTTCAGAAGGTTTGTCAATGTACTAGTAGCATAGAGCCAAATCTGAGAAGACAGGCTTTTTGTTATAGCAGAGTTTAAGCTCTGAGCTGCTCACACATGGCCATTAGATATCAAAACTTCAGCTGGCTAATGTCCAGTCAGCTCAGAAGTTAGCTGCTGCAAGATCACAGCTATATGCACCATGCAGGCACACCACAAGAGATTCAAAGTTCTTCTGCTTTTGTGCAGTTATGATCTGTTAATATGTTTACACTTTAAGTGTACAGCAGAAATATATGTCATATAATGTTATGCAATGACCCCACATATCTTGACTGATGCTTCTTTTTACTTTGGAGGTAACCAGTTATCTGATTCAGATTGTATGAAAACATATTTACTGTGCATACATCAAAAGCTTACATTTACAAACTCCAAGCATATTCCTTTCAAGTGTGATCTACAAACAGAGCCACACATCAGCTTTGAACAGAATTTGGACTGGAGTTGATAAAAAAATACAGGAAAGAAAGGATGAAAGGTTATTTCATCACCCTCTAGAATCAGTAAAGAAACAAATGCTCACAAACAACAAAAAACCCCACTATTTGTAAGCAGCATGAAGAACAAGAGGGAACATCTAATGGTTAAGCATAAGTGGAAAACAATATCTTGAAAAGAAAAAAGGAGTTTGGAATTAGGACTACCTACAACGGCCTCCTGCCAAAGACCGCACACTTCTTTTGTCTACTTGTTCATCATCACCCTTCCCCACAACAATTATTTTTTGGGGGGAGGGTCTAGACTCTTAAGTTACTTGGAATATTTCCCTCTGTAAGGAAATAAGTAGACTTTGACACAACGAGAGACTAAGTACCGTCACTAACCATTCAATCAGAACCCCTTTCAGAACATTCACCATCTTCTCAGTGCTCTTACAACCGCTGAAAGGAAGAAGGTGACAAGCACAACTCCTGCTTGGGGAAGCGCACACACGTAGAGAGCGTCAATCTGGAACAAAGAGGAACAACGCCTGGGTTGCACGCAGCGATCCTTCAACACAGCTCACCCCCCCGGCCCAGCACTGCTGCCCGCCTGTTAGCCCGAGCGCCGGGGGCTTAGGGAGAGGCGCGCGGGGCCGGCTCAGGTGTGGCACCGAACTGGGAAATTCCAAGGCCTCTCCTCACACCC
>NW_010142747.1:6276-6664 GCF_000699245.1 Pterocles gutturalis | reverse complement strand
AGTTAAAATCCCCCACAATAACCAGGGCCAAATGTTTCTTTGGCCACAGTCTGGTTACTCTTGCACAGCCCTGGGAACCGTGAGCGTTGCCCAGGTGTTAGTGTAGGCAGCCCTTGAAAATGAAGTGTGTGATGGAAAAGAAACTGCTCTTTGACTTCCAGCTCCCAGGCTGCCTTTCCGGGCCTCAGGAACATTTAGGCTGCACCTCAGTGAGAAGAGGTAAATGTGGAGTCTCCTCTGCCCCTTTTTTGAAGTTGAAGCGTAGTTAGTTTGTCAGGAAAAAGAGGAAATGTTTTTCAGCCAAATTCTCTATACGTACAGATCTGTTTTCCTGCTGGAGTCAAGGATGTATGAATCTGTGTGGATTGTGTGCATCTTTTTTAGACAC
>NW_010142747.1:0-6245 GCF_000699245.1 Pterocles gutturalis | reverse complement strand
TAGGGAATTATAGGAGTAAATCAAACAATTAAACTTTTTTCCTGTCCTCTTCTTCTCTCCCTTTCTGTAAGCTGTTTGACAGTCCCCATTAATAGGGCAGTAGAACGATGTTCCAATAATTTCCCTTCAACAGCAGGAGACACACTGCTGTATATTATGCCCTTTAGCTAAAAGAAAAATTGATTCTGTCATATATACATTTATATCTCATCTATTTTTTTCAAGGAAATTTTTAACTCTTCTTACGAGACTGAGGTAGGAAGTAACAAACTACTGACATACATGATATGATTCTCCCATTTTGGAAGACTGTCCATTTTGAGAAACAGGAAATTCAGAAGCAAAGCTAGACAATGATTTGAGTTCTAGGTAGGTTTTCTTTTTTCATGCAAGCTTGGTTACATTTGTGGAGTAGATTTTTCTTAAAGAAAAAGGGAAAAGAAAAAAAGAAAAAAGTTAGAGAACTGAATACAATGTACATCAAGAGTTTGGAGTTTCTAACTTTCTGAATCCTGAAATTTGAAAAAAAATATTATTTACAAACAGACAAATCTTAACCCACGTGATATTAAAAGGTCTATTATCTTGAGATAGCTGTATGTTCTGTAGGAGCAGGAGAACCTTTTGGGTAATTCACTGGGCTAATCAGGCCATCTGGCTTCTATTCCTGGACCGTCCTGTGTGATGCTGGCCATCTCAGCTAAAGCCCGTGTCCTCAGCTTTCAGTCTGAAAAACTGTGATAATAGTTACTTTGCCTCACCAAAGTGTAATAAAAAAACATAAAATGATGATGCTTGGTGCACATAAAGTTTGTAGCACTGAGTGTTCCCTGACTTCTGAAGACAAACAAATACAGACTGTGTTACAGTCTTCTCATCCCCAAGGGTGGTCCAAGGACTTGTATTAGAGGTTTTCCTTATTAAAGTGCCTTTCAAGACAAAGCAGTCATTGTTTATGTGATGTTGGGCAGTGACCAACTTCCTACTTTTATGTAAGTGAGCAAAAGTAAATAAGATATTCAGAATAAAAAAAAAATTCACTTCAACTACATTATGAAATACGTAAAAAATAAATACTTTGAGCCAAAAGAAACAGTTTTTTTTTTTTTTTTTAAATGAAACTGAACACTTATTTGATGTGGTGACTTTTATCTCAGATTTAGTTTGAAACCAATTTAAGAATCAATTTTAAGGAAGTAAAAAAGATGGTCTCTGATCAAGCACCCTGTTTTTTAACTTTTTTTTGAAGCTATTTTTCTCATGCTGGCTTTGTCAGCATAAGAGGCCTGTAGCTCTGTAGTTATAAAGGTTGTTTTCATGAGAATATTTGCTATTCTTGAGCCCTGCTCCTGATTGAAAAATATTGTTGAAGATTGTTACTACCAAATCTATAATTCTGATATTCCTGTTCCTTTGGTTTTTTGTTTTGTTTTGGTTTGTTTTTTGTTTTTTGTTTTTTTTTGTTTTTGGTTTTTTTTCTTCTTTTCAGGCATAGATATCAATGATCTTGCTTTTTGTTGTATGAAGGCAATGGGGTCACTAAATAAGTTCCCTCTGACTTAAAAACTTTATTTCTAAGCAGTCTGCAGTTAATTCCCTAGTCACTATCTTAATTGAAAACTGAGGCAAATGTGGTTTATTTTTTGCCTATATTTGTACAATCTTTTTCTTCTTGGTTAGAGAAAGAAAATACTGGATACTGAGAATGAGAAAAGGAAACTATGAAGCAAAATTGATCAAAATAGGGACATTATTATTATCTAACTGCTTTTCAGAAAAACTCTTTGGGTGGAAGACCTAACTAAACTCTAAAAATTTGGAGTTGCCAGCATTGTCAGGGTTCAGTAGTAATTTGCGAGTTTCCTCTGGTAGCCTATTTCCTGTGATTCCAGACAGCCTCTTGTCACGTGGGAGAAAAATCTGAAATTGTGGGTGTTCCTGATCATTGCCCACTATGGGAAGTTGTAATCTAGATAATATCCAATCCCAATGTAAAGCAGACACACCTCTTGCAAAATCAAGATTCACTTGAGAAGGGGGAAAAAAACCCACCCCCGAAAACTCTACAAATACATTTCATTTAACTGTTTTTTCAGTGGTAAACTTTCATTCTCCACAATGAGGAATAAATGGGTGAAAGGACTTTGAACATTTCTATATATGAATACATGGACAAACACATCTTTTCCTAAACTGAAACTCTTAGTTGTAACAACAGAGAACATGGTGTTGCTGGGAGAGGAAGCTTACCTGTTAGAGGGGCAGATCCAGAACGGGTTCTATCCTCTCAGTTTTTACCAGGCCCATGTGTGCCCCCTGACTGAAGATCCCTAGTTGTACAGTCATCTTTTTTTTTTCTTTTTTTTTTAAGTAGTAAAATTTTCATGTTATCTATGAAACAAAGTGAGACAAATTATTTTAAGAACATATGTTTGATTATTTTATTTTATCTTAGTATGTTAAACTTTGAAGAGCATTTAAGAATTAATTCATTGTGGAACCCCGGGGGTAAGAACCACATGTCACAGGTAACCAAATTAGAAGTCCATGGGTTATGAGATCACAACCCCCTAGAGAAATATTTAGTGGTATGTTTACTTAATATCTAACAGCATGTGAAGTTTATTTATTAATATGCCTGCAGGTTTCTCTCTAATCCCACTTCTCAAAGATGCTCACACACAGATAGAAAAGCCAGGAGGGGGTGAATTGCCCTGGTACTATTTCCATCTAATAGACTAATGTATCTGTTAAAGGAAAAAGTTACGGTACTGTACATACTTTACTGACCTTGACCAAATCTCAAGTCCTGTTTTACACAGGAGTCTGTTGCGTGCTGCTTACAGAGAGCAGAAAAGCACACGCGCAGCAACTTCCTCTTAGGGTTATGAATCTTTAAGTAAGAAGAAAATTTATTTTTTTAACATAGTCAGAAGAGCAATTAATTTCAGCTAAGCAATGAGAAAGAAATTCACCCCTCCTTTTCAACACCATGCTGCAGTAATTGAGTTTAGTGGAAGGAATTTTGCAGGAAGGAAATCTTCCCCCTTCCCTCCCCTTTAACAGCGGTGGAGCTCTGGTCACTGCTTGTATCCCAGCCAAGGCCAGCAAACAGAGGAGCTGGCTTGGCTCACCCTGTGCTGAGGGGCCAGACGCTGCTGTCTGCCCCCCTCTAACTGCTGGACATCACTCACAGCCCTGACAGACTTGGAAGGTCTGCTGTGCACTGGGCTTGCAGAAGTATGTCTGTCTATACTGGACTTGGCTTTGCTATCCGGGACTGCTAGTGTATTTTGTAACTGCAGTGTTACCAATGGACAGAGTGCTGCTCTGTGGTTCGGGGGATCTCCGTTGTCCTCCCAGACTGCCATTAACCCACTGGTTTTTTAACTCATTTTTATGGCTGGCTGTGTAGCACAAGAATACTAACACTTATCTCCTTAATGAAGCATTTAGAGATTTTCTGACAAAAACTTATACATAAGAGCAAGAGGTACTAAGTAGTTGATTACATTGCTGAAGTACTATGAAGGTTCAGTTCTTTTTGTTTGCCAGAGTAGCTTCAGCCTTCTTATTCACTTAGCATCCTATTAAACTAGGTAAAACTTTTGATCAAGGTGCTGTTAAAAAAAATAATAAGTAAATTAAATTGACACTATCCCTCTTCTCTCTTGTTCATTCTGTGCAGCTTATCACTGCCTTTAAACGTTAAAAGGTAACTGCCCAGATTTCCTCCGAGTTTATAATTATCAAGCTCATAATAAACCTGAAAATAAAAGGCAAGAAAGGTATTTTTATATTCTTGTTAAAATGTCAAAGCTTCAGAAAGTTTTAGAAAATTCCGAGCTCTTTCTTTCTTCTATGTCAGGGGCCATTACCAGAGTAGCTGATGAGACAGTCTGGACACCTGCAATCTCCAGACAGATTCCATCAAGCTCCTATTTGTTAGAAGCTGCAGTGCTTGCATTTGGATTCGATATCTAACAATAATGTGGTATTTTATAAACATTAGTGGGTCTGATTTTGCACTGGTCAGCAGAGGTAAAAAATATGTACTTTTGGAAAACAAATAAAAAAGGAATTGGAACTGTCTCAATAAATAGTGAAAATTGTAAATTTCCCGAAGATGCTCAGGCATAAGAAAATAAAGATAGCAATTACAATATTGAGGAATTGCACAAGCTGGTTCTCCAGTTAAGGCTTAATATTTACTTGACAATACCTTTATATTATTATATACAGCATTATGTCTTTTTAATATGTAGAATTGCAATTTCTCCTTTCTGTTGAATCAGAAGTGAATTGCCCACTATCTCTGTATATGGAGAAAACACAAGAATTTTCTGACTCTTTTTATATCAGTGATGACCTTAATGTTTCTTCTTGGTAATGCTTTAAAGGAATAGGTGGAATATTCATGTTAGAAGTATAGAAACTTGGTTGAAAGCTGGAAACTGATCTTTGCAAGTCTTTTTTCACAAGCTTTTTTAGGTATGACTATTCCTATTGATTAAGGAATATGCTCCCTATTTTCCCTGAGACTAGTTCCCCAAACCACAAAATAAGAGTAAGAATTTTTTGCCTACAGAATGTAGGAAATGTTGAAGTTCTGAAACATGATTTCAAGGAATACAGTAACTTGTGCCTCTGAAACACCAGTTTGATGAAAAAATGTCATGGACTTATTGCTAAACACCTTTTTCAAAGTGTGAGTTTTGGCAAAGAGTTTAGTGAATATTGAAGTTTCACATATTCCACATTACCCCAACTATGGAACTTGGTTTCAAACAGTATTGTTTTTCATCCAAAAGTACCTTATAGGCAACAAATATATTTTTTGAGATGGATACTGAGAAACAGACAGATATAGCTATGTTTCGTTATTTGAAGAAGCAACCTGCTTTTCACAGGAGTTGGGCACCTCATTTTCTTTGAAAGCCTGTGGCTGCCAAGGGCATTTTGAATGTTCAAACTCAATAAGAGCTAATACACGTTAATTTCAAATAGGATTTGGTCAAGTGTAATTGTAGAGTAAAATGTGTCTGATTTACCAGCTATAACATAGCTATTATAGTGTAAAAAGTTGCAGACTACATGTATAAGGGAAACAGTTGTAAGGGCTTTCTTCTTATTCACAGTGTGGGCAGGTCATCTTGGCACACAAATTTGGTTTAATTTTCATGCATTTGTTACTGTCTTCATAGTGTACCTACCTCCTATGTGGATGATTTTTTCTTTTTTTAATTTTTTTTTTTTTTGTAATTTGTGGTTCTTTGGTTGTCTGAGTTTTGACAAGTTTGCAGGGGTTTGCAAATCTTTCTTGCAATTATTATTGCAATGAGAGCTGACCAAGACTGACTACGGTCAGTCAGTTTCATTATTTTGTAAAGCCTGGTTTTCAATAAAAAGGGTCACTTAGGAAGAAAGGGAAAAGACATAGAGCATCTACACAGATCTGCTTCACAAGTAAATGAAATGCTTTTCAAGTTTTTCTCTTCCTTCACTAAAGCACAGCACAATTGGTGTTACAGTTGACCAACAGTTTCTGACCTTTTTTGTGAATATTCTATAAAATAAAGTTGTGAACTTACTTTCACTTAGGTCATGTCCACCACAACAAAAAAGATGGGCTTGTGCGAGGGACTTTTCCTGCTGTCCTATCAAATGCGGCACGACAGGCAGTTTTGTGTTGAGGATATGAACTAGGGTGATATTAAGTTAGGCGGCTTCTGAGCAGACACATCACAAGCAGACAGCAAGCATAATTCAGAAGACCGATTGACCATCATCTTTCAATTGCTCATGTGGCTGCATATTTAATCTATCAGTTGCTCTGAACTTACACAGAAGATTGAACTAAGAGCTACACCTCACACTGTGATAGCTGCATTATATCAGCGTTTAAGGAGTTAGCAAGAAAACCCATTATTCACAATAAGTTAAATTTCTAATGAAGGAAAAAGGCAGAGTCCTAGGCACAAACAATTTAGAAAATTTTGTGAAGGAGATAGGAAATGTCTTTTTTATCTTTTGTTTATAGACCGTTGTAATTTGAACCAACTTTACGAGCAGAAAAACACCACACAGCTACTTGCTCACCCTCCCACCTCCCAGGGATGGGTGAGAGAATTAAAAGGGTAAAGGGAAAAGAAACTCATTGGTTGAGATAAGGACAATTTAATAACAAAACTACAGTAAATTTTAAATTAAAAATAGTAATTATAATAATAGTAATATATACAAAT
>NW_010142746.1:0-3519 GCF_000699245.1 Pterocles gutturalis | reverse complement strand
CCGCGGGCAGGCCACGCCGCGTTATTACACTCCGTGGCTCACTCATGTGCGTCCGAGAGACCGAGCCGGGCTGCTGCGAAGGACAGTGTAAACTTGTGCACTCTGCAGGCTGCTGGGGCTGAGTTTCACCCGGGAAAAGCCCCGTTTCTTTCCCGCCCCGCTCTGGAGGCGCGGCGCCGTGCTGAGGTACCGGCCGCCTCTCGCAAACTGTGACGGGTGATGTCCTGGCGGGATCCCCCACACCCGTCGGAGGTTATAGGGCTCTGCCCTGCAGGAGGGTAGTCTGCTTTATAATAATGAACCCCCTTGACCTTTAAAGCCATTAATTGGCAAAGAAAAGTGTCTTTGCTTAAATCAAAGTGTCCCTGCTCAAATCAATCCTACAGTCATCAGCTTGCTACAGTGTCCAAGGATGTCCCACCACTCAAGCTCCTGCTTTCTTGTTTGTTCGTTTTTGGAGGGAAGAGGAAGGTCTGCTAAATCCAAATTTAACAGTGAGGCCTTTGACACCATGAAATATTTATGTCTGATTTCAGCCATGGCTTTTGTGTTGTTTCTTTGTTTGTCCAGAACCGTCAGTGCAAACAGCTGTAGAAAGGAGCATCATGTCACTTATTTTTCTTCCTTTTCGTTTCTGTATCTGGAACTCTGATGACGTTCTTAGCATCAGGAAAGGCAACTCTGGTTTCTATACCGTCATGAGGTGGATACACATCATACCCTTAGCACAGAGAAGGAGGAACAGTCTTCAGGAATGAACAGCATTAACTAGAAAAATCTCATCTTCTAATTACAACTCCATACATGGCTATGTGTAAGGCCTTAGGTAAACCACATCTTCTCTCTGCCTCATAATATCCATCTATAAACTGTAGCAAAGTGCAAGAGTTAACCATGTGACAGGTGGGTAGGGAAAAATAATTGATGACCAAAAAACTCCCCACTCATTTTATACCTTCATAAAAGCATTGTTCTGATTTGCACCATTTCCAGTGAAAGGAGAATGAATAGCACTTTGAAGAATTACATCAAGGCAAAATATTGTATTTGGCACTTACATTCGAAGCTGATAGCTGTTTCAGAAATGCCTGACCCAGACAGTCAATGCCAAATGGTACAAATTTCATATTCCGTAATATTCTTCAATAATTGCTCCAAGACTCTCACAGAGAAAACAGCACACAATGAGGGCTGTGACTAATACTTTGATAAAAGTCATATGTTTTGCCTTACTGATTTTTTAAAGTTTCAAAGCTGTTTTTGCTTTGTTTTTGCTTTGCTTTCTGTTGTAAAAATTCTCAATGCGAAGTACCACTGAGGTATTTGCCACAGCTCCTGAGGTTTGTGCATAGGCTATGTAAGGAACAACAATCAAGGTGCAGTAAATTTCCTGAGGATTAATGACTGGCTGGGAGGAGATGAAGGTCAGCACCACAGCCAAGGATCATTCACCCTGGCTGGTCATTAATCTCAAGAATTTACCTTGTGCCAAGGTCAGAATTGTTATTTTAAGCTGGAAATGAAAAAAACATGGCCATATGAACTTTTATTTGATAGGTTTAACTGTAATATCTAACATATTTTAGAAAAAATTAATTTTATTTGGGAGAATTACATTAGCTAATCAGACCACCAGCCTGCTTTTCAGTTCTTGATTAATTTTGCTTTCTTTAACATATGTATTGTACTATGACAGGCAGAAAGGATTTATAACATTTTTCTTCCATGTGCAATTGCTGTGGAGCTTTTAAATAGTGGCCTTGTTTATGTATCTATTCACAAGTTCTTATTTCCACCCCAAATTTTATCTCCTAGAGCTTACTGACATCTCTCATCAAATACTTGTTTGACTGAACATCTGTTCAAGTCATTAGAGTTTTGAAAGTGCTGTTTCAAAAGATTGTTGTTCGTAAAGTGAGAGAATTATAGATAACTAGAGGGTGTCTACAATTTAGGGAGCATTTACTCCCTTTAGAAAGCAGTACTCCTTTAGAAGAAAAATAAAATGGCAGTTTTGATATTCAACTAATGTTCACATTTGCATTTATGGTCATCTAGTATTTAAAATAACACTGCCAATTAATACTTACTGTACCTACTCTTCCTATTTCTATGTCAGTACACATATGCGGGTCTTAAAAGACTTTAGATTCTCCCTGATTAGGAAGGATCCAGCCATCAGCTCAGCAGCATGCTTCATGAGGGCAAACTCCCCACACACCTTCCTGAAATAAGTCTCAAAAAAAACAGGTGCTGCCAGTCCTTGTATCTAGGCACCAAAGCTGTCCCAGGAGATCAGATGTCCCCCAACTCTTCTGGCACATTCAAATTTACCATTGACACAGGTGACAGTTGAAGAAAACTCAGCAAAAGGAAAACAAATTGCAATTTATCTTTTACAATAAATATTTAGATCTTTCTAAAGCAAATAACATTTTCCTTGTCTCACTTGTCTCAAGGTGGAGCTTGCCTTTTGCTCTATAAAGTTCCTTCTTGCTAGGAAATTTGTCCTGTGAGTGAATTCCTCAACTTCTCAGGCTTTGCAGCTTTATTTTATTTCCCACCTGTTTATTTCCCTCTTTGCTCCCAGCTGGGGATTTGCTTCTGAAAGGGACCAAATGGATCTTTGAGTTCAGTCCTCCAGGTTTACATGCAACTGTGCAATGGACAAAGATCTACAGAGCTTTGACTATGTTTGACCCAACTCACCACAGATCATAAAATATTTTCCAGCATTTCTTACAAACTTTAGCTTCATGCTAAGAGACCAAAGCAAGAGTGCAATGTGCTACACAAAGAGAGCAGGAGCAACAAGCATCCGTTGAAGCAATTTTACTTGCTCGGCTATATCCTGTTTCCAGCTGAGGTCAATCTGCAACACTTCCGAGCATGGCTCACCAACCAGGCACCTCTCAGATTTTAAAACAATTCTAAATCACCTCATTTATTCTTACTGACATATGCTATGCCTCTACTTGTAACACATTTTTAGTATTTCCTTTAAAATATATTAACAGGTGTGCATGTGAAAAACAGACAGCTTAAGGAGGTTGTTGTTGCTGGATAAAGACTTGATTTGAGTGTACTCCAATGAAAATGTTACACCACGTAGCCTTACAAGCCAAAAAAAAAAAAAAAAAAAAAAAAGTCCCCAAATCTCACATTCTGATTGTAGATCAGACTAACTCAGCCAGAAATAGGATAATCCTCAGGATCCTTCCCACAATTTATTTAGTTTCTTCTTTCAGTCTGCTTTTTTGTATCTTCTGCTTTTATTTTTCCTTAAAAAAACTAGGAAAAGTAATTAAAGAAAAGTCTTGATAGAAATTTACTGAAAACCTGCAAACCCCATGAAAAACAGGATTCCTTCATTATTTATTAAGGGCTAGCAAATGTTTGTTGCTATGGAAAGCCACAGCAAACATGGACTCCCACTCATGGTCCTTTTGGTGGCAGTCTTATCTTAACTGTCCTGTACTGTGATAAAGTCCTTCATTATCACAGAATCACAGAATCACA
>NW_010142745.1:915-3741 GCF_000699245.1 Pterocles gutturalis | reverse complement strand
CTTCCCACCCAAACCAGTCTGTGATTCTCTGATCTCGTACCAATTTTATCACCACAAACTGATGGCACGAAGGGTGTTTCTGAGCACGTCCAAGGGTGGACGCTAGAAGCCGCCCCCTCCAAGGGAGACAGATGCATTTTCCCCCATCACCTCGATGTTGGGATGCTGCAGGTGTCAGATGCGACAAACTAAATCCTCCCGGCCGCTGTGTATTCAGTCGGCATCGTTTTGCTTCATAAATCAGAGCTGCCAGCTCCCAGCTTGCCACTAATGAGTTCAGCCCAACCAATATCGCTTCACCCCCACGCTGGCCTCACAGGTAAAAACCCTGAAAAAAATCCTCCCTGATTTATGAGCAAAGCTGTCACAACCTGGAAGAAATCAGGGTGGGAGGAGGTTTTGCATTCCCAAGCACCGTCGCGTGGGGAAGGAACCTGCTCCAGCTGGGAGATGAAAACCCGGCAGAGGAGTCACCAGCCTGCAGGAAAACACTGGAAAACCCGAAGATCCGACTCACTACACCTAGGGAAGCAACAATTTGAGGTATTTTTCTATTTTGAAGTCCACTTAATAAGGCAAAATTCTTCTTCTTTATGCTCCAGTGCAGCTGCAGCCCCTCGGCTGCTCCTCAAACCAACAGCAACACCTCACCAGTGCCCTGGGACGATCCACCAGCGTCCAAAATCCACCTACCGCAGCCGCCGCGACCCAGGAAGCTGCAGCGAACGAAGACAGTTTCGCCCCCCCAGGAAGGGTTACCGGCCAGGCCAGCTCCTGTCCCACAGCCCCCAGCTGCACTTAGTGTTTTTTTCGTCCCAAATCCCCTCTCCAGCCCGAGCTGCTTCACAAGATAAAGCGTGTGGAGAAGGGCACGCTGGCAGCGCTACGCGAAACATCCTCCAGTCACCTGCAGGATCACAACGGGCCGTTTTTCTGACGAAGGAGAATGTTCTTCCCTTCTCCTCGGAAAGGCATCGCTACCATCGTGGCCGTTACCTTTCGCTGCAAGTCCCCTTCCCTGCTACCCGGCAGCTCCTCGAGAGCGAGGGAAAGGAGCCAGCGCTGACCACTGCACAGAAAATAACATCCAGAACCTGAGCGATCATGAAAATAGACTTTTGGAAGCACCTAAATAAACTGGCCAGGCTCGCTCAAGGTGAGACCCGCTCAGACTGACTGTCCTCCACCAGGCTCAGCTCCTCTGGGAAACACCAGAGACATCCAGTTACAAACTGGTGCTCGGCACCCACTTATCCATCACCTGGATCCGTGGGAAGCTCTGGGTCGGCACGGGTGGATTTTGACGGCAGGGGCAGGGCGTTTTACAGAAAATGAAACACCACACTCGGGCTCTCAGACCGTCTCACATCTACGACAGCAAACGGTACCAAACGCTGCCAGTTCCTCCTGCAAACCCAAACTGGAAACGCTGATTCCAACAAGGGCTTGTGATTCCATCACCGCCTGGCCTTGCTTCCCAGCCTGAAAGGTGTCGGATGAGAAAGAGTCGATCCCTGCTCTGTATTTAGGTGCTGGCAAATCCTCCTGCCAAACCTGGGGCTAATCGCGGAGGGTACTTAGGCTGTAATCTCGTTAGAGGCCGAAGCGGGGAGGGAGGCTCCGCAGATGGCAGAGCGCAGGTCCCGAAGCAGAGCGTGCTGTCGTCGTGCTCCGTGTAACACCTAAAACTAAATCCTGCGTGTTAGAGCACAGCGGCTGTCCCAGGAAAGCCGTCTCCCGGTCAAGCAGGGATTGCCAACTCAGGCAGCTGCCCGCTGTCCCACCAGAACAAGCCCCTTTGCTTTCGCCACACCCCATCAGCAACAACCCAGGGACCTTCCTCCAAATTTTCCCACCCTAAACCACTTCCCTGGGTGGTTTTGCCAACAACAGACCCGTTTCACGGGGCTGGGACACTCGAGTCCTTGGTCTCATCGCCGTCTGTGACGTGACAAATCCCACCAGGCTCAGAACAGCCCCATGGAGCTGAGCCATGCCCGTGTCTCTGCCTTTCCGGTGTCGTTTATCTACAACAGGAATAAACCCCCTGCAGACACCGCAGATCTCTCCACGCAAGGGAAATAGTGACAAATATGAAAGTGAGATTTTTTTTTTTTTTTTCTCTTTGGGAAATCAACTTGGATGGTTGCAGCCAAGAGTGGTGCAGCCACTTCCCAGTGCTGACACGGGACTGAGGCGGAGGAAACTCAATTCCTCTTTCCTGTCCTTAAAAGGAAAGGAAGTATCACTCTCGCTAATATTTTTATGTTTTAAATTTCAGAGCCAAGCTCCAGTGACTCTGAACACGAACCAGGCAGCGGCAGGACTCCCAGCATTGCTCTGCAAACCCCAGCAGCTCCAAGCACTTCCCCTGCCGCGTTTTTGGGGACAGCGCTCAGCTGGTGCGACCAGAAACACTCCCACATCCCAGGGTAACGCGATGGCACAAAATCAACAGAACCGATGTGCACCAAGAAAGAAAACCACCACCTTTCCCACCGCTTCGCCTCTTCTCTCCTAGCTGGATCGCCCATCAGGTTTTGGAGGGAACAGGAGATTTGCCAGAGAGCTCCAAAGCCTCATTATCGCTGTGCCCGTCAGCCAGACTTTTAACGTTATTTCCCAAATGATCCAAACTCTCCAAGTAGATTTGTTACTGGATATTTCCCAGGCTGCCCAGTTAGCTTCTTGCCCTTCAACACTCGCCCTAGTCGGGACAGATAACTGCATTT
This sequence comes from Pterocles gutturalis, assembly GCF_000699245.1. Taxonomy (NCBI): domain Eukaryota; kingdom Metazoa; phylum Chordata; class Aves; order Pterocliformes; family Pteroclidae; genus Pterocles; species Pterocles gutturalis. The sequence continues at coordinate 1,009 of NW_010142745.1, read as the reverse complement.
CAAACCCTCGGGGTTGCAGGAGGTGCGACGCCTGCGCTAGGGTACGCAGAGCGCTCCAGAACACACCTTTTCCTGGCAAAGGGCAGGCTGAACC
>NW_010142745.1:0-827 GCF_000699245.1 Pterocles gutturalis | reverse complement strand
CTCCCCGAGCATGGCTAAACCTATTAAACTGAGACATGGTGCCACACCCAGGAGGCAAATAAAATATAAACGGGCATCTGTGCTGTCATAAGAAGAGACTCTGTGATATTTCTTGCGTGACCTTTTATTCGCTTCGGTTACTGGACAGGCGGGATTGCCTGGGGAGAGCTGCTGACAGAGGGAGAAAAGCTCTTCAAGCCAAGAGCCTCCGCGCTGGAGGGTTGGGAAAGCAGCTGCTGAGGCACCGGGCGAGGAGGAAGAGGAGCACGAGGAGGCTCAGGTGTGCAAAGCACGAGGTGCAAAACCTCTGGAAACCTCTGGAAATACATGACGGGGCATAAGCCACCTGTTGACGTGCCCTCCTGCATGCAAAGGAACGAGGACAAAGCCTCTCCTGCAAACCACAGGCACGGCAAGGCAGCTCGGTGCCTTATTAATTAAGGCGGTGAATAACACGGGTACAACATTACGGATTTCCGATCTTTCCTACCGCGATAATGCCCTGCCTCACCCTGTGTGCTCGCTCCCAGTTTAACTGTCGCTATTTCACCATTTCAAACCTCTGGAGGCCACTCTGCTCAAACCACAATGTTGGCTGAGCTTTGCCAAACCCTGGGCTGCGCTTAGGATAACGACAGGCCGGGTGTGCAGAAGCCTGGGCTTCCTCCAAGGCGCTGGGACGGTCGCAGGAGGCCGCAGGCTCCGGGGAGCAGGGTGACACCCCAACCGTGCCACCACCCTGGGTGCCAGCGCTGGGCCAGCGATGCCACGAGGGGGATGGGGCTGCTGCAGGAGCACAGGGGGAATGTGGGGAGACACAGCCCAGC
>NW_010142744.1:0-7371 GCF_000699245.1 Pterocles gutturalis | reverse complement strand
CTTTTCAACCCAGGCCATTATATGATTCTATGATTCTATGATCAAGTGCAGGTAGCTTTTCAGAAAGTTTAATTTCCTCTAGCAGAGTTAGAAGGACCTGCAGATAGCATGCAATGTCCTTCACTGTACAGGAAATAGAAGAGTCTGGAGGAAATAGCCTTCTTTTGCATTAACCTCAGTAATTAAGAAGTACCTACTCCGCAGATGTGAAAAACAAGTTTGGACCTACCTCCTTGACATCCTCTCATGCTCACTGCAAAGTCCAGGGAAAATTCATCCAGTAATGCCTCTGATATACTGAAAATCACCAGGTTTTGTATGAGAAAGAAAGGCAGATAATTTTGAAAAGGTCAAATACTCATATCTCAATGCCACAGGCAGCCTCATGTGCTCATCTTAATTATTATAAGAAATTAATAATACCGTTACCTCATCAAGCCTATTCCGGACAGATGGTTATCTTGCTAAATAGATGGCTTAACACAGCAGATCGGCTTCATGCTGAGACAGGAGTCCAGAACACATTTGATCTGTCATCTAGAAGCTGCTGCAACCACTTTCCTTCCCTTCTAGGAAGAGCAGGGCTTTTCTGTTCAGGTAGGTAATGATGGAAAAGTTTGTACAACAGAAGCAGGCAGTTGGTTCATGAGTAACATGGACATCAGCTACTTTAGCAGCAAAAATTAGAAGCTACCTCACCAAATCTGTAATTTGGGACCACCAAGAGGAGATGTACTTTTTTCCTTTGTTTTTACAGTATTTCAGTAATCACAGGCAAATACAGTTGCAACTATTTTCTGATGCTGCCCCTTAGAACTATTATTTATAGCCTGTGTAACTCCTCTCCAAATCCTGATTTTTTGGCAATGCAAACCACTAGCTAGGCCAGGAGTTAAAGATTATGAGATAAGCATTTATCTCACTTGGTGCCATGTCGCCTTGTTCTACTTTCAAATATTATTTGCTCTTATGCGTGCTGTTCTTCTGCCAAAGCTTGAAGACAAATTACTATCTTTTTCCAAGAAAGAAAGCACCGTGACTCGATTCCAATTAACAGTGTGGGGTTTAAGTATAATCTTTGTATTTCACCCTTTTTTTTTCACTACCATTTATCACTTATTCCGTACTTGTCATATGTTACTCTGTACCCTTCCAACTCTTTTCTCATGTCTGAAGACATACTTGCAGTAGAGACATCTTGAGAAAAAAAGTGAATTTTCAGGCTCTTGCTGAAAAGACAGGGGGCCCAGAGGTTATATTGATTTTCTAGCATGCTTATGCACATTCAAGAACTCCCACTTGCAAACACTTACTAAGTAGCTTTCTCCTGCACTGTATCCTGCATTCCCTTTGAATTCGTCCTTACCTTTCATTTTTTCTTCCGCATGATGGAGCCTCAGGTTACTGTCAGGCGGCCAGAGCTGTTTATTACTTCCCGAGTGTTGCTGTTTGCTACGCAACTGAAGATGGCAACAGTGTGAAGGGCCAGAAAAAGAGAACAGCCTCTGTTCATTTTATTATTATATAGGGATTATTTCTTGGTGTCTTCTCAATGTAAGTGAATAGATCCAGGGATAAAAATGGAAGGTATTTTCCTCTGTGGAACATGTTCAGCTTTAAGAGACCATTTCTCTCTAAAGTTAGAAGTTGACCACAGAGCCACTGTCATAAAAAGGTCATTATACAGAGAAGCAACAAACAGGCAGTATATCATATAACCCACCTGTGTTTATTATTTTATATTTGACAGAAAACTGGCGTTTTGGTAAAACTCAGAAGTTGGGACAATTAAATTAGTCTTTTAATACACTGAATATGTAGTGAGAAATGCAGAATACAGGAGGTACTGCCCTCTGTGAAAATATTAATTCATAAATCCAGTAAAATATTAAGCTGGCCAAAGCATCCTCATGCTCTGGCTTTCCTGATTGCTGCCTTCCAGAAGCAAGTTCTCCCTGTGCTTGGGTTTCACAAGAGGAAGGATATCAGTCCACAGCTTATATTCTTGTTTCATTGATCTGTTGTTTCTCTAAGATTAATTCTGGGTTCTGGTCTACTTTTTGCTTTGTCAAACTTTTCTACTAGCCCAATAAAGAGATTTTTAATTTTAAAATTAAAAAAAAAATTGTTATAACTAAATTTTGATTTGCCCTTTTCTATTTCAACATATTTTATAGACTTTAACTAACTAGTCTAACTTGTATTGCTTTGAGATGAGTCAAAGTTTTTACTTTTCCCTTGGTGTTTAGCATTTTCTGCAGTCAAAACTGAACAGTAGTTTATGGTTTCAGGTTGTCACTAGCTAATGTTTTTTACCCAGACTCATTCAACCCACCAACCTCAAACAAATACTGGCTAAAACTTCTTTGTCAGGTTTTTGCTCTTTGGTCATCAGGTGACATGAGACAGAAGAAAAGTCTGCTTGTGACTTCATTCATTATGTATTAATCAAACTGCAGTACCAACAAATACATTAAAAACTGCAAAGTTAAATTAACTGTTGTGATTCATAAAAAGGTCTTCCTCAAAAAATCAAGTAGATGTTTACTTCATACATGAATTTGTGAATCCATGAATCCCCACTTATGTCTTCTCAAAACTGGACAATAAATAGAATGTGCTTTGACTTTTGTAGTGAGAGGGATTCAGAATGAAAAATAAATTGTAATATTTCCAGCAATTAATGCCTAATATCCAGAAACCACAGCAGATAAGGCCATTTTACTAGGAGACCCTATCTGCTAAATGAGAGGCCCTAAAAATCTTTCTTTTCTTTTTCATTTTCTCTGGAAATAAAGAAATAGGACCAAGGAAATAATCTAAAGTTCACTGCATGTTTGATAAAAAAGTGTGCTTTAGCCAGTTTTCTGCCTCAAGGTGTATACTCGAGACTAAAAAACACATAATAAAATCTCAGCAAAAATATCAGAAACAAGCACATCTCACTGCTATTTATATCTGCTTCTTCAGCCCCTCTTGTCCATATTGGTCTGATTATGTCTAAAAGATTAAAATCAGCTGGCTAGAAAAGTTTCATCTTCTTCCTACTCTTTATGAATAAATAAAACTTTCTGAGCAGCTATCATCCTGCCAGCCATACCTGGAGCCACACAAGTGTACACAGCCTTCCTTTCATCAAATACACTTTGGGATGAGTCAAGACATTGAAGGCTTCCTCACATCCCAGCAAAAGCATAGCTTTGGGAGCAGTGATAGGAAAATTGCCTATAATGACAAAGCACATTTTACCCAAATCTACAGTAATGCCTTCAGCAGTGAGTGTTTTTGTACCTGTGCAGTGAGGCACTCCTGTGTCTGCAGCAGCACACAAGCACCCTGCAGATGCGTGCTTGCAGTCGTGTCTACAAACTGATAATCCACAAAAAAAAAAGTTTGAACTAAAAGAGCAGCATCCAAATCACCTAACCTGCCAGCCCATCAAATGTAAGGTGCCTAACAAAGCAGAATCTGAACGCATGCCCTGCGGAGCAAACAAAACAGGGCTTCTGAAAGCCTCCAGGAGAACCCTCCTGCCAGGGTATGGACTCCTACCTCTGCCCGCGCTGTTGGCAGGGAGCACTGACACTCCAGCAAGACTGCTTCACGAGTGGCCTAAGATGTAAGTACAAGCTAGGTGCCAAACTCAGGCACCCACATTAGGCCAGCCAGGTCTCAGCCCAAGAAGCTAGTGGCCGTTTACACCCACCTTTCCCGAGAGCATAGGCCTCTGGGCACACAGGGCTCCCCCACAGCTCCCGGCAGCACACCCCGCTCACAAACGCTGAGCTCAGGATGGCTTTTGCAAACGCTGCTGAGTGCAGAACAACGCGGCCCCTTCACACAAGGATATGTTTCTTTAAAGGCATTAGGGAGCTTTGGGGGGTTTGGAGCCCCTTCAAGGCTGTCTCCCAAGGACTGAGGAGCACAGAGTCACCTGGCATATGTGCTTTCCAGTCATCTGAGTCTTAAGTGAATGTGTATTCGTGTATCAGTGATGGTGTACCAAAGGCATGCACGGTGTCATATTCTGCTTCAAACCGGCTCTAACACCCCTCTGATACATATACATGCTGAGGAGCTTTCTAGGTAAACGCTCTTGCCATTCTCATTTTAAAAAAGCTCCTTGTAATGCCATATGATCCTTGCAGTTCCTCTAGGGGCAACTGACTCTGACCCATAAGGGAGGCTCTGCTGTGTCTGTCAGTGGCTCAAAAGCTGCGTGGACATGGCAGACAGTGACGTCGCCTGTCCGCTATCGCAATGCCAGTTGGTGGAGTTCTGCATTTTCTCCCCAAATCTTCCCCTCCTCCTGCACAGCACTCCTCCTCTGTGGGCTGCCTCCCCAGCCCAAGGCAGGAGATGGCAATTGTGCTGACAGCACAGGACAAAGCATTTGGCCATTGCTATTGCACTTCAACCAGCCCAGAATCACAGTGGGATTCAGCTCTGAGTACAGCATCCATTCCTTGTGCCTGAAGCTGCACAGGGCATGCAGGAGGACATGGGAGCGTGGCCAATACTGTTAGTGCAGCCATCTGTTAATAGACCTCCTACTTACATGTAGGACTGTGCAGGACTCTCCCTCTTGACCTCTTGCAAACTTGATTTAAATTGACAAACTAGTTCAAAAGCCACCAGAGTGACTGACAGAGGCTGAAACTGCATAAGCTCTGTCTCCCCAGGAAAGCAGGGTAGACAATGGAGGAATGAGACAAAGAGAGAGAGATAGGAGAAAGGTTCTGATAGGATATTACAGATCAAAGATCAAAGAGTCTAGTAACCATCCAACTAAGCAACATGGATGAACATTAGTCATCTGGCAGTAAATGGATTCTGACTTCTATGATGCAGAAAAAAGGTGCTTAAGAAATCCTCAAAATCCAAAGTGCAACCTAAAAAAATCACATTTGACAACAACTCTGAGACAATAAAATGGAGAAAACAATACTGTGGTACAGTAGAAAAAAAATTAAAGAATGGCAAACGTATTTCTGATTCTAAAATAAACTTGGGCTGCTTCTGAAGTCTCTTTCCATTTCCCAGACCCAGAAATGAACAGAAGGAAAAATATGCCAACTCTAAGAGAACATTTTTTTTTAAAAATTGTCTGGCTATTGGCTGGAACATGAGAGAACTGAATAGCTAAATGCTGTGTGTTAACCAAAAAAGGAAATGACAAATGAACCAAAATTATTTTGGTGGCAACTACATGCATAAACAACAATAAAAACAAAGACCTGTAATATCAAAAATAGAGTTTATTGTGTTTTACCTCTGACCCAATCAGGAAAGCAGATCTGTTGCCTAACTGTTTAGTTAGCCCCACCTGCCACATAAGTAAGTGACAGATCAAGCTGCAACCATTATACTATCTTCTTGGAAGGATTATTGTCACTGTGCTCTGCAGAAAAACAGTGATAAAAGAAATACTGAGAAGTGGTGATGAGGTTTTTAAAAATAAGCATAATTATTTTGTATGTTTTTTCTCAGCAATCAGATATTTTCCTTTGGAGCTGAACAGCTTCCCTAGGCACAGTACAAACCAAACCCCACAACCCACTTGCCTGCTGGCTCCCCTCTCCTCTTTTTTTTAGGATGTGACTGAAGTTGCCAAGAGTGGCTCAGAGTAAAGACAGACCATGATGAACTTGTTTTTCCCTGTACCACGGAGTGAAGACATGTTTGCATCTGGCCAGCTCATGACTCCATTCCACAATTTTGGGTTTGAAACTCTCTACAAGCTTCACAGAAGAAATATTGCACTCCTATCTCACTCCAGCACGGGGTCTGAGCCTGCTCTCTCTGGTGCCAATGGCCTCTGCATAACACGTCCTCCCAACTTCTTCTGTTTCTCTTCCAGATAATATGAATATCTTCAAGCAAGATGGCGTGAAGTCCCAAGAGCACAGTGGTTCACATTGGCTTACACATCCTAATCTGTGTGCAGGTAATACACAGTGGGAAGTGTTTCTCTATATCCTTCAGGAAGATGTTTCATTGTTAATTTTCATTTTCTTTTCTTTCTTTAAAAAAAAGAAAAAAACATAAATCATCTGCTGTAAGGATACCGTCACCTGAGGTTTTCTTGAGCCTTCTACTTTTTATGGCTGGTGTGGATCATTACTCAAGCTAATGAGGTTAGAAACTCTTCAGTTTCTGAGCCAATACCACATCTGACTTCACATCTTCCACAGATTAGGCCAAGTGGTAAGCGCAGCAGCATTTCTTAAAGCAGATGGAAGCAACCAACAAGGCAGCAACACACACAGGCTGCAGTCAAGACATGGGGATTTATGCATTTGTTCATTCCTAGCCATGTGTCTTGCGCAACCCAAGTCTCCTGTGCCTGGATGAGTGAGTCTGAGTTGGTTTTCAAGCTAAACATGCAAAGAGAATTTTCTAAAGGTTCTGGGGATTTCCAGGGCTTTCTCTAAGTGGCTGAAGTTCATGCAAGTTAGAGCCCTAAGTAGCCATAAAGCCCAAACTGAACATACTGAATGAAAAGCTTCATATTTTTGCTCTGCAGGTCCTATACCCTACTACTTCTGTCCATGTAGCAGGCAGCTCTTCATTCTTCCAGCCAAAGCTGAGGAAGACAGAGGGTCACTGAAACACATTGGACCAGAGGGAAGTGGTTTGGTTACATCAAGCAGAGAGAGGATGTAGGACAAGTATGCAACGTGGAAAAGCTGGAAAACTAAGAGAGGAGAACTGTACAGCTATCTGGGTGTACAGATTACTCAGTCCGGAGAGAAGAAAAGATGAGTATGGGAAGCAATACCTTTCGTCGCTTTCCTGCCTGCTGATGTATTGCTTCTGAGATGTCAGCCAGGCAGGGAGCCTGGGCTGGAGAATTGGTAGAGATTGCTCCTTCCCACACAGGAGAGGATTTCTGGGTCCAAGCCTAGCTGAGGCAAGGGAGCAGATGGAAGAAGCCCCTGCTAAAAGTAGCACGGCTGGAAGGCTCTCAAGAGATGAAGCCACAACAATGAGGAGTTCCAGTGGATTTTCATGGGGAGTTCAGGGACTAGCACTAATTCAGTAACTTGTCTGGACAGAGTGACACAACTGCCTCACCACTACCCTGTACCACCCTAAACCAGATTTTTCTGATTTCAGTTCAATACTGCAAATGTTTTTGCATGATATCAGATCCTTAAATCATGTGAAGGAAAGAGAAAGGGTTCAGCCAACTTCCCACGCATCAGACACCAAATTTACAGCAAATTTTTTATATTTCCAAAATTGTTCTCCAATGTGTTTGGAATCACGTTTAGTGCCCAGAGCCAGTTGCTAGTGCCTAAACAACACTAACATTGATTTGATACACTGGTGTTTAATTAAATGTGTGCATTTCAATGTATTGTATTT
>NW_010142743.1:0-467 GCF_000699245.1 Pterocles gutturalis | reverse complement strand
GCTGCCTGGTCAACTCCTCCCGAGTCAAACCTCTCCCAGGCTGCCTAGTCAACCCTTACAGACTCGAGCCTCTCCCGGGCTGCCTGGTCAACCCCTGCCGCGCTCACCCCAAGGAACGCAGATGATCGAAGGCAGAACAACCACCGACACCGCGGCTCTGCCGTTCCGTGAGTCGCCTTTCGCGGTTTCTTTCCCGGTTCCCACCGTGCGGGAGGTGTCGCCGCTGTTTCCCCCTCGGTCTCCGCACACCGGCGCCTCTGTCGCGATACGTGTTGATCCCGCGGGGTATCGGCGGGGGGGGCAGAGCCGAGCTGGGACCCCCCTCGTCCTGCTCCTCCTCATCCTCCTTCTTCCTCCTCCTCGTTCTTCCTCGTCTATTCTTCCTCCTTTTTCCTCCCTCTCCCTCCTTCCTCCTCCTCCTCTTCCTCCCTCCCTCCTTCCTTCTTTCCTCCTTCCACCTCCTTTCT
>NW_010142742.1:0-11159 GCF_000699245.1 Pterocles gutturalis | reverse complement strand
TAAAGGGAAGGGACCGGTGTGATGCTGAACAGCCTCGGAAACTGACCCCCCGGGGAAGGGGAGAAGGAGGGTCATGGTGACCTTGGCTTCGTTCGGCTCTGGAGGGAGGTTTTCAAGGTTACAGGGGACGTACAAAGCGAGCGAGTGGGGTTTGCAGAGCTCTGGAGAATATGGGACCGTGAATAATTAAAGGCTGTGCTTTGGGTATGGGTTCTGTGCCTACCACGCTTTCACCAGCGCACAGCTCAGCTGGGCCTTACTGAAGAGGATTTTCCTCAGCTGTGCTGGCTCTTGCTGATAAGAATACAGGCAGCACACTGATGTCCGTGGCCCCTTTACAATCGGAAACATGTATCTTCAGCCTGCGGGCAGGGTGATCATCTCTGCCTAACGAACAAGCAGGCTAATGATACAGATTGGTTTTCTAATCAGTATTTGCTCTGCCTCCAATTTTGCACAGACTTCTAGAAATCAAAATTTCCATTTCCAAATTCTAAAATTTTGTTTTCACGTTGAAGAGACAGAGGGGAATAAAAAGAACTATTCATCACTTTTCTTCCCTAAGCCGCTCTGGTTCTTCTGGCATCTGCCAAAAGACAAAATCCTCACCCTGGTAATTTCTGCCCGTGCTGCCATATCAACGCTAAATCCTGGGAGGCAGCTAAGCCCGGCTCAGCGGCCATACCCCAGCATCCCATGGCACAGGATCCGCTCTGGGGAGGGAGGGGTCACAGGCCACCTCCTCTGCCCTACATTTGTCACTTGCTGCTCGCACAAAGCATTATGGGATGTATGGCAGCAGACTACAGCTATGCCCGTCCCCTGCCTTGCTGCTGAGGGAGCACCAGGCTTGTGCTGGTCCCCACAGGAGTCCCCTGTGCCCCAGCTCTGCAGCCCATCCTAACCCTCTGCCTCCAGGTGGGTTGGCCTCCCCCAAGGTGAGTCTGTTCACAAGCTGGGTCTTGTGTTGGGGCTCAAAAAGCAGCCTGTCCCAGCAGCCTGTTGCAAACTGACACTTAGCCTGTGTCAACTGCAGAGATGAGGCAGGCACAGAGGTGACAAAAAAGCCCTGGAAGGTGGCGAGCGCTGGCTGCATGCACCAAACGCTTCCTTCTGCATCACATTCCTCTCTCTGTCGTGGCTGTGGGTTTGCTCTGCACTCAGGAACGGGGAGTAAGGCTGCTGGCAAAACCAGCAAAAACTACAAAGGGCTGGGAGCATTTCAGGAATAAAAATCTAGGCACCAGATAAAATATCTGCTGGGAGACATAGGGGTGCTGGTGGTGAGATCTCTGTGATTAAACACCTGTGAGTGATGGAGATGATTTGCCTCAGGCTCACTTGATCAGGGAAGAAAAGCAGGCAATTTTAGGGCACGGTTTACCAGAGCTGTTTTAGATCTCACTTGAGCAAGAAGCATTCCTTCTGAGTAGTTTTCATTGACAACGAGAGAGGCTAGGGTGAAAGGTAAGACTTGCAAGGCTTTGCACACAAGTTTGTTTGTGTAAGTAAATCCTTCTTTAACTGTTCAGAGCCAGTTTTTCTGCTACACCGGGATAGAGCTGGCTTGTGATGTGGAGTCCCAGTGGAAAATCTGCTCTAACAAAGTTCTGGCATAGCAAATCTCTTTCCACCAAGTGGAATTTTGCATGTCTCCTTGCATGCTAAACCTATGTTTAAATAGGCAAGAGTAGTCTGTTTTCTTCCCTGGTCTTTCTAGACCAAGTATGAGTTTCTTTTGTTGCTTCCAAGGCTGTCTACAGGCTTGTTTCGTCCCCAGAGGGGAACTGCCCCCATTTCATCATGCTCTGGTCTGCTTCTCTTCCCATTGGGAGTCTTCTCCAAAGTACTTGTAGCTTTCCTTGGGATCCTAAGCCCTGTAGACCTCTGAAGGTACGCCACAGGGTTCTTCTGGACGTAAGCAGTTCTATGCATTTAATGTCTTTCTGTGAAATGTAGCTGCCATGGGCAGATCATGCTAAATGCTTGTTTAAGCTCAGAAGAGGGAAAACATTTGCCTAGCAAGTAAAATGCGGAGTAAGCATTTTTAGTTGCAATGTGGGTGTGAAGAGCCAGCGGAGCTGTGCAGAAGCAGACCATTAAGTGTGAAATGAATTTCCTAATTACAGCTCTGCAAGGCCATCAGAGCTCCTGCAAAATGAGAGGGGAAAGTGCTCCAGCAGCACGTTTCACAGTTTGTGTTTCCTTTAATGCACTCGTCTCTTTTTTCTGTGGCCACAAAAGCAACACCCATTCTTCTGTTATATTTGTCAGATATGAGGCTAGAATGACTCTAAACTGTGGTGAGACACAGGATAGCAAACTAATGATAAAGCAAAGATACTGTAGCAAAAGCACCTCATGTGGATGTGTATAAATATATTGCTGTTCAGATGAGATCCAAGCCCCAGGAGATGAGGTTTAAAGGTATGTCCTTCTATGCTCCTTGTTCTTCTCCAGCAGTTAGGTTGCCCATGAGAGTTACTAGACCCTAAACCCTGATTTTTACTGCCCATCCTCTCTCCTCCAGTACAATTTTAATTCAGGAGTAAATGTTCTTCCTGGTAACTAAGGAGTTAAGAGATGTAAAGCACATATTTATGAACAAGGATGTCACCAAGAGAAGCGAATGTTTTCTGATTCCAAAATGCATTCTGCCCTCCTGCATGAATAAAGTACACGTGAGAAAGTGGCTGATCATTAGCATGTATCAGTGAACCCTCTGTTAATGCCTCAGGATGTTCCAATTTTCTTGATTTGTTGTCCTTTTGCAGAGGAGTAAATGACCACTCGACAAAGCCAAACGAAGCCTCCTAACCATGCTGGTGAGGTTTTGTGGTACCAGGCTGCTGCAACAGTACCTGTGCTGCTGCCCCAGACTTTTGGGGGCTGGCTTTGTGTTGAGACTTGGAGACTCGTTGTATGTAGACTTCCATCAGTGGCACTGATGGTTGAAGGGGTCCTTTTCTCTCCCTGTGCCATTGGGGCACCTGAGAAACTGAAAAAATACTTCCTTGCGCTGGCATCACCGAGGGCAGCATCAGGCAGGCATGGGCAAGCAAGAAAGGGAGAAGTGTCTCTGCTTACCCTCTACAGTCACCATGGCTGTGATGCTGTGGCCATTTAAATCAATTTTTGGTGGGGCTGCATCAGTCCTGCTTTCTAGCACTCCTCTGATATGATGATCAGTCAGTCTGGGAAACTAAACTATTCAAAAACTATTCCTGGGATTCTGGGATGGGGTGCTTGATTAGCTGTGATACAGAACTGCTCCTGAAACATCTAACCATGGCCACAGCGCTCTTCTAATCTGAGGGCTCAAGACACTTTGTCAAGTGCTGACCAGCCTGACTCATGGTCCCAGAAAAGAGACAGGAAAAGAATCTGGGATGTAACTTTTGAAGGAGGTGCAGAATATGGGGGAATCACACTGGTGAACCTGTATGAGAACCACAGTTTAAGAGATTGGCACCAAATTAATGCTGAATTTCAGGATCCAAAGCAATATCAAGGCCAGCCCCCTCTCACCCCCTCAAAAAAGCCCATGTCTGAAAAAGCATCTGTAAGCTAATGCAAAATGTAGCTGTGCAAGCAATTCTACACCTGCAATAGCTGCCACGACAGCGTTAGCAGAACTGCTATAACAGTTCCTCAGTGCATCTATTGGTACCTAGGCAGGCATTGCTCTGAGGAAATCCAGTTCCTGATTTCCAAAAAGACTTAAGGTACCAGCTTTTTCCCGCGAGGAAAACCCTCTTCTTTTTTGTGGTTTGTAACCTCAGCTGTTGGGATTTCCCTGCCTGGGTGGGATGATGCCTGGGATGTACATGGCACAGTGATTCTCTGACTGGAAGCTTGTTGTGACCCGCTGCACATTGTGTTGGAGTAGAAATCAAGACTGTTGGGTTTTGTGCCTGACTAGCATGGCAACCTTGTGCAAATCCCTTCTACTCTGCTTTATTTCGCACCCCTGCAGACTGGAAGAGTACAATAACCCTTGCCTATCTCCGTGCAGCTGAATGAATGTCTGTGTAACAAACAGCTCGTAAGGACCTTTGTGAGTCCAGACTAACTTTCTGCCCTTATCAAACGAGATATTTTCCTTTTATTGGTATAGGAGTTATTAGAGGAACTTGTCTTAGATCTATCGGAGCATTTGAGACGTGTGGGCTCATAGCTGCTGGACGGGAGGCACTAACACAGAGTGACTCCTGGCTCCCCTTGGGGACAAGAAGAGGTTTATGCAGTTGACTGGAAATCATATTTTATATGCAAATAGACCGTCTCACAGTGGAGAGTCCTGAAGCAGCTTACAAACACCAACTCTGGTGCATAAAAGCCAGCACCTGTAGTGAGATCTGCAGGTGCAATGGGCTATTACCTACCTGTGACCTGACAGGTGAGGGAACAGGCATGAAAGCCTCATGGAAATGAGCTTTTGAAAGGCTGAGAAGGGAAGCAAATAAAAGAGAATACTGAAATTTTTTTTCCCTTATAGTGCTCAATTCAATGTCTAGATCCCGCATGACATACCACACACCTGATGGATCCTGCTATTTTTCACCTAATGGGACACAAGGCCAGGGCACATGGCAGATGGAGGGGATACCACGTGCTTGAACCAGAGGGGATGCTACCCGCTGCTGACTTGAGGGCTGACTTGTCTGCTGGGGTTGCAGAGGGTTATGTTCTTAGCTGAGGAAGTCACTGATTCAACGTGAGCTGCTGGCAGCCACATCAACAGATGTTTGACTGAGATTCATGTTGCGTTGGGAGGGGAATTAAATTCCTTTTTTTGAAAGATAGTTTGTTATTGTCATGGTTACGGGACTTGCTGCACATTTGATCTCTTCCCTGTCCCTCTTGGCACTTTCCCTTTGCTGATGCCAGAATTTCTGTGAATCTTCTTTTCCTTAGACTGGGCCTTAGACTTAACAGTCTCTGTCCCAGAGGCCCTTAGCCTGCAGGTCTGACTGGACGTGCCTGCACACAGCTTCTCCCTTTCTCAAGCATTCTGGTAAGTGCCTGCCTCTCAGTCTGGTTCTCCAAACAGCCGCTCTCTTTCATGACTTTTTAGAATAATGCCATGGCCTTTTAATTTTCCCATTTGCAAGCAAAACTAGCTGCACAAAATCAGCTTTGATTATTTCGCTTCCTCCTCCCTGGGCAAGCATCAAAGCCAACAGGCCTGGCATTGTCCCTTCGCAGCCCTTGGGTGTTCGCTCAGAGGTGGCTTAGCTCAAGCCAGTCTTTTCTCTTGGCTTTTCCTTCCTGCTCTGTTGAATACAGTGGTTTATCAGAAAGAGTAAATGTCCCAATCAGTAGCTTAGTACATTACTAGAGAGCTCTGTACGTTACTAGAGAGCAGCCTGACATTGTCTGATCCATCAAGGATATGGCAGTTCAGCCAGGCTTTCCAAGTTCATAGTACAGTTCTTAAACAGCGCGATTTAGATTGGGGATGTATTTTATTTCCCAGCAGAAGTGTGTCGAACAGCTGCTGCTGCCACCAAATCAGTGCATTTGATGCTATTGATGATTACACAGAATATAACTTTCACAAACATCACTTCAGTCTGTCTCCAATCCCCAGGGTAAAAAAAAAAAAAAAAAATGTAGCACTACTACTGTAAATGCAGAATAAATCTGCAGAATAAAGATGGGCTTGTTGCCTATTTGTATTACAACAGAGCAGACAGAATAGTTATGCTGTCAGAATGTACTACCCTAGGAAAATACTATCAGAGATCCTCTACTGTATTTTCATAGTAGGGTCACAACAGGCTGAAGCTGTGTCTTTAAAAATCTGTGTCTCATCTTTGAACGACTGAAAAATGTCCTTGCCTGATGCCTCTCAGAAGGCAAATCAACTCCCTTTTCTGCTTGGCTTCTTGTTTGAAAAAGCTAGTGCCAGGTGCTCTTGTTGCTGTTGTGACAGAGTCCTGGGCTGGTGGCTTTCCCCAGGAATGAAAGGCATGTGCACACATGACGGGACATAAGGGGACAGTTGTTATGTGTTTCGTATGAGGCAAGCACAAATCAGGTGAAAATTATCCCCAAATCCTGTAGAGAACCATAAACGGGAAAATAGGAGGAGAGAGAAGGACAAAGGAATTAATGGCATTTGAGAGTGATACCTTTCTGTAATAGATTCAGGATCTGAGCCAGCCTCTACAGAAATCAATCGAAAAAAACCCACCTGCTAGCTTCTGTGAGCTGAAGATAAAGCTAATAATGATGAACTTCCCTTCAGAGTTGTCCAAAATGCTGTAATCTGGGCTCCTGAGTTACAGCTGCATGCCTTGCTCGTGTACCTGCATCCCCACCCCTGCGAAGATGGTGCCTGTAAATCCCGAGCAGCTCCTTGGGCACAGATTGACCCCCTCCTCTGTGCTCCCCTATAAGTGCCTGCCATACCGAGTGACAATGTCAGTGCCAGCACAGCAGCCCTGTGTCACCACACCCCAATTTTGCCACCTTTTCCCCATCACTGCGATCCCAGCGGCAGGGATTCCTTGGAGCACAAGGGAAGGAAGGGCTGGAAACGGGGTTTTTATCTCTGCCACGGGTTCTAGGTTGGCGAGGATGCTTCCAGCTTTAATAAACCAGATGATCAAAGTCTTTGTGTAAATCCTGCCATCAAGAGAGGGCTTAAATCGCTGTACTGACAGCACACCAGAGCCTTGTGCAGCTCCCCCAAATCCTGCTTTTCTCAGCTGTGAGCTTTTGGCACCCGGATCATCTCCCTCCAGCCTGACATGGGAGGGCAACTGATGCTGGGGAGAGAGAAATCTTTCCTAACAGTCATCTTTCCCTTCCAGCAAGGCAGAGATTTAATATACATATGAGTGATCTGGGGCCATATTTTTTTTCAACGTTCAAAATTAATTTGTTTTCTTTCCAGTCTTCTGAAAGATGCATATCAGAGGCACCTGAGAGCAGCCAAAGCAGCTGCCTGATAAGATCTTGACAATTCATTTGCACAACTATGCCTCTCAAAAAAGAAGAAAAGAAAGTGTTAACGAGTTGACAGGCACACTCTTCCTTGCAGCAAGCAGGCTGCCAGCCGCAAGATTACTGCAGGGAGGAGAGAGCAGGGTGGTGGCAGAAGACCTTGAAAAATAAACGCTTTGTTCAATCCGGTTACAGAGACGCCTGCTTCCTTAATGTACCAAATCCTAGCTGGCCGAGCAAGGCGATGCATTCAGTAGAAACTCAGCTTGGGAATGATGCTGGGCAGCGTCTTGCTGTCGGGGTTTCAAGGATGAGTCCTTGGGGTGAAAAGAAAAAATGTTTAACCAAGATAAAGTGAAAAAGGAGTGATTGCTGGGCATGTGGCTTCTGTACCAGATCCTGACCTGATGACTGTAAATGAAGGTTTGACAGTGGGTTTACCTTCTGACACCCCCATTTGCAACCAGATCCTCCAACTGTGCAAATTTGCCCGACCTCAGCTCAGCCTGAACACACACAAAAACCCTGTTTAGGAAAGAAAGGACCAAGACCAGATTTCAAGAATAACTCAGACAAGCAAGTGAATATTTTCTTTCATGCCTTGCTCTTTTGCATTTACTGAATTTGTTCCACATGAATGTAGAAACAGCTGCATCAGCACCAGCACTGAGGCTGGAACCTTATTAATATTTATGCCTGGAGAGCAGAGCACACAGGAATCAAAACGCCTTCCTGTCATTGGTTAGGGGACCCCAGCATCCACACAACATCTTGCTGTGTTTGGGAGCCAGGCAAGCAGATTTATTAGAGAGTGGATCAATTTCTCATCAGGACTCTCACCCAATCGCAGGAAAACTGTCCTTCGCCTCCTGCCTGCTCTTTGCTTCTCATCATTCAATAGTTCCCTAATTAGGGAAACCATTTTTCATCTCTTTTGCACTTCTGTGGTTTATATTCTCATCTATTTAGTATGGTTGGAGACATTATTAGATGCTTGAATTATTATTATTTCCTTATATAAGGCCATAACTCATAAGCCTTAGTATGAATGAGATGAAACAAGAAATAACGCTGTGACAGATCCGACATGTGCTGGGAGGACTGAGTTCATGACACACAATGCTGTGCACGTGAACACACGTGAACAGTGTTGTGTGGTGCCTGCGTGACCCTCAGAGCCTCCTTTGCTGCAGTGAGGGTCCTTAATCTGAGGCTGGGGGAGTTTCCTTTCCGAGTGCTGAGCCGGGTGCTCAGCTTTTGTTTCAAGCAAGCAATCCATAGCAGCAGCCCTATCCCCGGGGTCCTTTGGGGAGCATGGCAGCACTGGAGGGGTGCCCCTGCTCCCTGGGGGCACTGACTGGGTGAGCCTGGGGGCTGCAGGGGCAGCATGGCCACAGCCCCGGCCTTGCCCACCAGGGCTTCTTGGGTGACCGGAGCCCACCAAGCAGCCACCGATGGGCCACCAATGATCACGTTCGTATAATTCTATCCCTGCCTGCAGTTGTATCTGTTCTGGTCGGGCGTAGTGCTGTGCTGCTGACTTCCCCGTAGCTGAGCAATTTTCTAGAGAGCCTGGGCAGCGACTGCGCAGCTGGGCCGTGTTGCAGCCAGGACTTTTGTTGGGGGCAAGGCTACTGGGGGTCACAGTCAGCACACAGTTGTGGCTGCTACCAGCCTTGTCCTGCTTCTTGTCCTTTCCTACCAGCTCGCACAGGTAGATCCAGGCACTGGAATAGCCTGCGAGCCACCTGTATGCCATACCACGAAGACACGCAGAAATGGAGGACCACAACAAAAATTTTGTTTGCATAGGTACAAAATATTCCCTTTGGGTGGGCACCACCTTGAATTCCTCTAAAATGTACTGAGAGTCCTCCCAGCCTGCCCTGTCCTGACCCTCCTCTGAGTTACAGTGATGCATGCTGAGGAGCAAAATGTTGATTTGCCCTAAATGACCTAATGAGCCACCCTAGACGCAGATCATCTACTGTCTGGCATGGTCTGTGGTGTAGGACCTCAACTTGGAAGAGTCCAAATTTCTTTTTCATGTTTATACAAAACAGCATCCTGCCCCTCAAGAAACAGAAAGCTTAGGTACCGCTCTTGGGGTTTTGGGCATAACTTCAAGGTCTTTAAGTCATTCACATCCTTCTGAGAGGAGCCACAGACAATGACACAACTCATGAAATGGGATGCTGGGCTATGGGATGGGCACATATTTTCCAAAAAAGAGAAGCAAGTTTCTCTTTGGGAAAAGCCTTCTACTGACCCACAAACTGCTGCAGTACGTCACACAAGTGCACATACTTCCTATTATAAAGTAAAATGACTGAGTCCTTCCCTTGGGCTTTTGTTAGCTGTTTTTTGCAACCTTCTGCATCCTGCAAGGGAGTTGGGACTTGCATTGGTGACCACTTCAGTAGCTTAAGGTGAAGGCTCTGACGGTGATCACACCCAACCTTGTAGCTGGCAGAACAGGAGCCATGAAAGCAAGCGGGGAAAGGATACATTGGATAAAACAGGGCTGATCCTCCAAGCTTCATTAAACAAATTCATGACTGAGGTCATGTTATTCCTCCTCTCGTGTCTGGCGAGGATGGCTGTGGAACAACCCTGCGAGCCAGCATTTCACCCGCCGTTTCCCATAGCCATGCAGCTTTTACACCCTGGGAAATCAGTCGGGTGAGTGTGAAAATGTTGCAGGGTTTTTTTGTTCCTTTCTTTTTTGTGCAGCTCGTTTCTGACGGGGGCGGGGGGCGGGCGGTTGCCGAGGAGACTGGGGATGGAGGAATCCAGCCAGGGCCCGCTGGGGCTGGGGCTGGGGCAGGGGCAGGGACTGGGGCTGGGCTAACAGACACATCGATGTGAGGCAAATACAGAGCAGGGAGAGAGAGGCACCAGCAGCTAGCAGCTGAACAGTTCATTGCAACAAGCTACACTGAACCTTCGGGAAACCCTCTATTTCCAACGCTTACCTTTGAGTTAAGCTGGACCTTGTCTGAAGTCTCCTGGCGTGATCAGAACGGCTGCTGTTTGCCTCAAAAGGGTCTTGTCTAGGGGCTGCAGGAAACCTAGACCTGGATTTCCTCCCTCATCCTCCAGCAATTAAGCTGTTTATTTCAGAAATCAACATTTCACATTGTTTTTTTCTTCCAGTCTCAACAAGTTCTAGACAGAAGATATACTTGGACACCCCCCCCCCCTTCAAAAACGTGAATTAATTTATTTTAAGATAAAGCAGTTGGGGTGGGTTTCTTTCCTCCGATGTTAATAAGCTGTTTTCTTTGTATTGGATTTTAAAATGGCTTCCTTCGAAGCCTCAAGCTGTTAGGAATGATCTTATGTAGGTATGGAGGATGTGTAAAATCAGCTACTCCCTTTCGTGCTGAAATGTCAATAATTCTTCTAGTAAATTACTAACATGCAGTGTACAATATGCAGAATACTGGGAAATCATAGTAGCGAGCACTCACAGTACCTGCATTTTTCACCAGCTCTGCTGTAACCGAGTTTTGCTGCAACAGTGTTTTCAGGAGCACACCCACCGCAGCCATGGGAAAGACCAGCATTACTCGAATCATTACCTGGAGCGGTCAGTGGTCCGCTGGAGTTCCTAATCCGCAAGTTATTTTTAAACCAGTAATTATAGATGTGGTTGTTGATTATGCACTTAATATGCCACAGAAATGTTCTCTTGGAATTAAAGCTACACATTGTTCGCTAAGTGTAGTCAACCAAATAATTAAATTGCTCCTGGCTTAGACCAGTAAAAACAGATTTTACAAGGAGTGCAAGTGATCAGTTTTATTTTTCTCAAAATCACTATAGAAGAGACAAACCTGAGAGTGTATTTTCCAGCATCCTCTTTTGGAGCTTGTATGCCTTCTCCCCGTAAGGCAAACAAAAGAAAGGTGTGGATGCTTTGGCATATGAAACCAGACGAAACCGGGTTGTTCTGCACATTGCCTTGGAAGAATGTAAAACCAGATCTAGAGTGATCCACAGGGGTTATCGATCTGCGTAGGGGAGATTAGGAACATCAGGGGGATCGGCACATGGACAGAACAAAGGAAAGACCACATTGAAGCAAGATGTGATGGAAATGCTGATGAACTTTTTTTCTGCACCTCTAGAACAAGCTGCAGCTTTCATCAAGTGGATCACTAAAACCGGGTTCAGCGGGGCACCGCCCGGCGCCGGCTGCG
>NW_010142741.1:0-3793 GCF_000699245.1 Pterocles gutturalis | reverse complement strand
ATATCCAGCAGAGCCGAGCCCTACATCCCAAATCCACACCCACTTGCCAACCCAGGGAAGTGGGAATTCACATGGAGATGTAAATTTTAACCGTGCACGGGACCTTGGCTTTAACAGCAAATGCAAAGGTGCTCTTGGACAGGAGGAGACCATGCTGGGACATTCCTCCTTTTCCCCTTTTTTACGTGTTTTAGTACACTTTCAATACAATGTGTGCATTTGCCAGCAATGAGAGTATTTCACGCTTACTGTCACATAAAACTTTCACTGCGCTTATAGTATGAGTTACTTCAATGCAAATAAGGTGCCCTTTACAAATTATAACTGAAGAAAAACCCTAGTGAGTGGTGGCATGTTTAAAGGTGTAAAATTCCACTCTGCTACACTAAAATACAACCATGCAACCCTGACAGGTCTGCTGAAATACGACCACTTAGGGCTGAAAAATTAACATACCTGGGTCTTTAGGTTCTTTTTATTCATCTTATAGCTTAAAAGCAGCTGCTCATTGTGTTCTTATTGTAACAGAGGAAAAATTAATGTGAAATTCCCATGTGCAAACCTGTATGGGGACAAGATGACATTCCTTGCAGCAAGTTTCACACTGACATTTCAACGTAAGCTTCAGAGGAGTCTAGAAAGCTTGTACTTGTGGATTAGGAGAAAAAAAAAATCCTCCTTGATAAACTCTAAAAATGTTTTCCTAGGTGGGTACCAGGGGGAGATGGGGCCCTGGGCTTTGCTGGGGTGCTGCTGGGGGGGGACCCCACACACAGGGTGAATTTTGGAAGCTTAACGGCAGTATTGCTTCAATGACATTTTGTGCCCGAGACAACACCCCTGGCAGCGATCCCTTCCCGCTCTCTGGAGCTGTGATCTGGGTGATGGGACAGGAGAAGCCATGGGCAGACTTTGCCTGGTGGCCATTCTGCCGTCGTCCCAGAGGTATCTCACTGACTCCTGGTTTAATTGTGATGGCAGATGCTGAGGAAGGCTCCTCAGTGGTGACTTGGTGTCTGTAGTCTCAGGTGCTCAGCATCCCTGGTTTCTGCACGGTCTCCTGAGCACTTTTGTTGTGGTTTTGATCCTGGCTGGGAGCCAAACACCATCCAGCCGCTCGCTCACCCTCTGCCTCCGGGGGATGGGGAGAGAATTAAAGGGGTGAAGGGAAAAGAGACTCGTGGGGTGAGATAAGAACAATTTAATGACTAAACTACAATAATATTGGAAATAATAATGAGGAAAACAACAGTGATATACCCAACTATACAAATGAGTGATACACAGTGACATTGCTCACTACCCCATGACCAAGACTCAGCCCGTTCCCAGCCAATGATCCTGGAGCAGGGAGAGCCCCAAAACCACAATCCCAGAATGGAGATAAGAGCCTGAGTGTCCAAGAGACTGAGACGACCCTGAGAGAGGGGTGACCTGGAGGGAGACAACCCGGAGCAAGAGAGAACTTCTGTCCAGAGCCTAACCTCTCCACTGGCCACGCAGGGCATGGGATGGAACAGACCATGGGCCAGTTTGGGTCTCAGTCCTGAACCTGAGGTGCAATCCTGGGCTGGGAACTGGGGCGGGTTTGAGCAGCCAGACCTTGGGCACAGCAGAAGAGAATACAGCGGACAGAGAGCCAAAGAGCTTGTTCTCCAAATTTTAGCTTAACGAGGTGTGTTTCCTACCCACCAGAAGCACACGCTGGACCCCAAGGGACCACTTCTCTGTGCTCATTCCATCAGAGATTTCCTTCTCTATTTAACAGCTTTTGACCCGGGGCAGGAACACAAGGCTTGAGCAGAGTGAGGAGTTAATTGTGGTTTTTGTGTGAGTCACATTTGGAGTGAGGAGGTATAGCAGGGAATTAATTGATCCTGTTGGCTGGAGTAGAACATATTTGCTAGAAATACGCCTGCTTTTTCTAGTTAAGAGGTTTCTCTCTACCATTGCCCCCAGACATCTTAATCACTCTGGTTCTCAGGGCAGAACAGGCACCAGGCTCATTGCTGACCCTGGCACAGCTGAGCTTCACAAGGGAGCTGGAGCACCACTCCTCAGCAAAAACAAATTTAACAGGGTTTTATTGCTAAAAGTAGGTCTGTTACCTAGAAAGTTCAAGACTTGAGATTTATTTTCCTAGATACTTGATGAGCTGGAGTTTCCTGCCTGTGGCCTGTTCCAGCCTGCGCTGGGAGCCCAAGGGAGCCTGGTGGGACATTTGTCGTTGCCGGTGCCCTGGCTCACCTCTGCAATAAATATTTAAACTGTGATGTACATTCTGAACGTCCCACTGCCAGCTACAGAGATGTGTCTTGTGAATTTTATTTCCCCTCATTTACAAGGCACAGTAATATATATTATGCCCTGGTTTTATTTATGGGATACAACAGAAGCCAAATTTTCAGAGGGTCTATACATTTTGGCAGAAATAATGATTACTAAACCAGTCCAGTAGAAAACTCATTTAGCTTTATTTTTTTTTTCCCCCCTTTACCTATTTCCTTTTCTCTAAGGAGCTATGAGGAATAAAGCTGACGCTAACCACTCATCTTTTTCCTTCTACAAGTAATGGATTGCTGAGGAACTCGACTCCATGAGATCCATCCATTCGAAGCATGGTCTTAAACCTTCTGGTTTATTGGTCATTTGCATCTGCTCCAGCTGCACAAATTCTATCTAATTGAAAGAGTTTTATGAAGCTATTATATGGTAATATCTGGAATATTAAAAGGTGCTAATGTATATGAGGCCAAAGCCTATTTATCCATTTCAAGCTCTATTAGAAGCACACAAACAAAATTCATTTCCTTCAGGGAAGGCGACATCAGTCTGCAAGTTCTAACGGAGCTCACGAGTGCCAAACAGAAATCGAGTGCTTCCTTTTAAAATGTGTATTTGAACATTTCATTTAGAAAGGAAAGCTCTGACTCCCACGAGAGATGTAGAGAGAACTTGATTCATGTCTTAGGTTACCATGAAATTCTAGATGGGAGAAACAGGCGAGATTACTTGGATAGGAGAGGGTCTCTCCATCACCTCTGAGGCAGATGTAAATCCGACAAATCTCCTTATTTTCTATATGGGCTGCACACTTGCAAAAAGCTTTACTTTTTTAAAAGAAAAAAAAAATCCTTTTACTACAACGAGCCAACTGCATTTTTATTGTTAGGCTGTTGTGCCAGAAGACAAGAGACCCGTGTAGCTGTGGCTACGGCAGTCTCAGAAGTTTCTATTGAAGTTCTGCTTCAAACAGAAGACACAGAAAAAACCCCAGGACGCAGAGTCAGTGGAAACAACAGCCATCGTAAGGACTATAGGGAAAGGCAGCAGAGAGGACAGCAATTAGGGTATAAAACTCACCGCCGGCGAGTCTCCAGTATTTCCCTGGATGACCTTTGCAGCCCGGCAGCACCGCGTACGACCGGAATTCCACCCTCGCAATTAAGAGCCCAGCTTGGAGTCCAGGCTGGTGAGGAATCTGCTCTAAGGAAGAGTTCATGGCATTTTGCATATACTAACTTGCATTATAAATTCAAGGAACAGACCTCCCCTTTGTACAGTCCTTATGGGGGTACCTCTAAATATTTTTTTTTTTTTTAATCTGAGCATATAAAGGAGGTGGCAACTGAAGAGCAGCATCTTCCCCAAAGCAGACTGGGATGTCAGAAGAAGAAAATGTAATTCTTAAATTTTAAATTAATTTAAATTAAATTTAATTGTTAAATTTTAATTTAATTAAAAATTTAAAGTTTAGTTCCCTGAAGACCGCAATGACTGAAGCACTGAAGAG
>NW_010142740.1:0-807 GCF_000699245.1 Pterocles gutturalis | reverse complement strand
GGAAAATAATAAATAACAATAACCCGCCCCAGCTGGTGTGAAAACTCGGGAGGCTGAGCCTTGCTGTCCCGAGTTCGGCGGTGCGGTCGCTGAAATCAATTCCTCTTTTGATTGACCGAAACCACGGGGATCGGGCCCTTGGTATTTTCGTAGCTAAATAAATCTGCTATAAGTCACTCCGAAAACTTTTTCTATTTAGAAATCAATTTTTAAAAATTAACAACAACAACAAAACTAGTGCTACCTGCAGTTAAAAATATTGTGCCAGCCCAATCTGACTAGAAATCCTAATAAATATTTTTTCCTGTGTCATTTTTTTTTCCAGGCCCCAGAACCAACTTGATGCCGCTATGGTTTTATCGGCGTTGTCATCATCATAGTTAATTTTTTATTCCTGTTGAATGACTGTAAAAAAAAAAAAATCTCTGTATAGTTACGACTTGTAAGCATGTCCGTATATTAAAACTAAAAAGGAAAAAAAAATACCCGCTTCTGTACTATCATCTGGATTAGCTGAGTTTGTGAGGTTTTTTGGAAGTCCAGTGAGAATTAGGTGTTTCGATTTTTTTTTTTTTGGTTGTTGTTGTTTGGTTTTGTACATACAGTAAAAAATGTACATATGTGTGAACCAAATTGTACAAGAAAGTATATATTTTTGGCTAATAAATAAACTGTTGCCACTTTGAGTACACTCTCTTTTCCCCCCTCTGGAGTTATTTCCCTCCCTTTCCCCCGCCGGTTACTGTTGTTCCGCAGCGGGACCGCGGCGCATCCTCGGCGGAGCGCGGGGCGGCGGGGCCGGGGCTG
>NW_010142739.1:0-16440 GCF_000699245.1 Pterocles gutturalis | reverse complement strand
TGACAGAAAGACCTAACTCCTACTCGGAGTTCAGAATTCAGTTTTTGTGGCTTTGCGGTTTATTAAAAAGCCTTTTTTTAAAAAAAAACCACGTAATTCAGAATAAAAACACCTGCCTTCCAGCTGTTTGCAGAATTTTAGAAGAAAATCGAACATTGGGTCTTCAAAAAAATTTAACGTGAGATGGGGATGGATTTCGTCCTGGAGATAATTAGTTGTGGAGTGTGATAGCAGATTGTGTGGCTGCCTAAGAGGCTTATTGGAAATAATAATGCTAGTCAGTAAAGCAGGGCTCAGTGGTGCCAGCTCCTGCTGTTGGCCTGTGGGTGTGGATAAAGCTTGTGATGGGTATGCAATGCTAGTCGTGCTGATAGCTGTTATCTCCAGCTGTCTCCTAAATATAATTGTTAATTGAATTTCCCCTCAAGAATTACATCGTGACCATACAACAGCTGCAAACTGATTAGATTTAAAGCTACTGACAAGGGCAAATCCTGTTTTCTGATCTTTATGCTCAAACTAGCTCTGCTTAGAATTAAAAAAATAAAAAAAAAGATGGCTAACTAAATGCTGAAATGCATTATGATGAGCAGAAATGCCACAGAACAGCTCGGTATGATAAGCAAAGGCCGTAACACTCAGATATTCTCGTGGTGTTTTCCTGAAGAGTACATTTATACCATCTTGTTCTATACCTTTTGTATCAGGTATTATTTCTATTTCCAGTTGACTACAACAGGAAAAAATCCTGTGTGTTCTATTCACCTGCACCCGCATGAGGACAGTCACGCTGCTTTGATTTGCAGTCACCAAAAAAAAAAGATCAGCCCAAGTGCTGTAGGTTTCTTCTGATGAAGACGACTAATAAATCAGCATTATATAAATAAGGTTTTCCCAGGTGCCTAAAGGAGGCTAAATGCTACATTATAGCTTTCCATCAAGTATTTTTCATTTATTATCTTGGGAAAGTGAAAGTCTGTAATAACCCTCAGTGCACCAAATAGCTCCTTTTCTTAAAGTGACAGTAATTGTTCTGGGTTATGGGATGACACTAGGATAAAATAGATACTTTGCTAATTTCCCTTGATTGCAGTGCTACAAAGGCGGAGCCTTTTCAATCAGGCATCGAAGAAACAAAGTTAGTTCTGCCTTTTCGCACTTTCATAGACCTACACTTTTAACAAGGGAAGTATGACAATTTTGTTTAGCATTCATATACTGTTGAGACACCCTTCCATTCTTATAAGATTTTGTATCACATAATCCTGTCAATTATGTATATCAACTTTACATTATTACAAAATAGTTGGACTTTGCCATAATTTTTATTGTGGTTTGGAGGGTATTTGTTGACATCTTTCACAGTGGCTTTATATTCTATTGCCTCATACCTACATTATGCAAAACAATTTACACATTAATTTCTGTCCTTTCTGGCCTGAATTAAAAATGAAACTTGTTTAAAGTCAAATTTCTATGGGGCCAAAGTACATCTGGTTTTAGTCTTTTGTTGGTGAAAACAGGAATAAGAAAAAGGTGTAGCTAAACTCTATGAAATGAATAGTTTTATTATCAATTTAGACATGGATAAATTGGATAACAGGCCTACAAGCTGTAATAAGAAAATATCCATGTTTAAGAATAAAGTTAAAATATATGAGCCTGGAAACTGAAAAGTCTAAAATTACTTATTTTCTAGCATTTATGGTCAAGTATTCTTTCAAATTTAATTGCAGTAGTGGTTTGTCCAAACAGCCATTTCCAATGTGGGAAAGTGTTTATTAAACTTAAAGCACACAGAGATTGTTTGGACTTGGAGAAAAAAATATCAAAATTATACTCCAATTTTCTGAAGTTGCCAGGTAGATAAGGAACTTCAAAGCTGATTCTGGTGCTTCACAGCTACATTATTATGAAAAAACACTCCTGCAGTTTCTGCCCTTTCTAACCTGAGTTAAAACTGAAGCTCAATTTTTCACACATTTCTAAGAATTTTGAAATGTGAATAAGCATCTCTGACCTCAAGGAGCCTATTTTATCTGAACCAGGAAGCCTCCTCATCTGTGACCATTGTACCTCAGACACACAAGTGCCTTCCACCAGAACTGAACACTTACCTTCCGGGGGAAAATGTGCTGAGTATGCCATCATCGCCTCAGATGGTCATCACACTACCTCATTTGACCTCCTCTTTCTCAGAAATATGACTCCTGTTTTCATAATCTGGAACAAGAGAAAAGGAGATTCTGAGTCCATTCACAATTACAGTCATTAAGCATGCCTATAGTACTTGCATTCTGAAAGTCTTTTCTCCATGTTGATTAATTTACTAATTATATATACTAAAAAAATAATCCTTTCCCCCCAGTATGCTGGCATTCTGCTACTTAAAAGGAAAAAAATTGTACATTTTGCCAAGTGAGTCAAAAATAAATTTGTTCTTCAAGTTTGCAATATGTTTTGGCAGCAGCAGCATGTTAAAGCACATTTGGTTCCCCAGTCATGTGATGAAGGACTAGCTTTCATAACATGGAACCTGTCTGTGCTACTTGCATTAACAACTTTTTCCTCTCTTATTAAGTAGGAGGAATATGAATTGAGAGCAACCCAAATATGGTTGCTACCTGCTGTTTTTGGCATTACGTCTTGAGAATTGGTGAATCCAAGTGTTGCGGTTGTGAAAAAAATACAATCTTTCCATCCATGACAATTTTCTACTGTTAATACTGGCTTAAGTCACGTTGCGTATTGTTCACATGCTCCCTTGTTGGATGGCTTGCTGCCTTAGGTCAACTGACACCAGCCCTGTCATCAATATTTAGGAAACTTGTCACTCAACTTTAACCACGGTTTCTACTATCCCAGCTTTCAAGCAACCACTTTTCCTATATAGATGTTTTGCTTAGTGACCCATCTGTCCTTTCCAACCTAAGTAGAAAGCAGAATTTTTTGAGTGTCAGATTTCTATATATTTTTAATTCTTATTACCTGTATCATACCCGTCCTGGTCTGTGATCCTCCCCCGCTCCCTCCCCCCCGCCCCCGACATCAAAAACCCATGCTACAAAAATAACAATAGCTTGCTTTTTGATGTTGTCAGTGATGAGGATCCTCAGACTTTCTCTCATCCCTTTGTTTCTAAATTGGTCAGTCATCCAAAGCAGTCACTGAAACATGCCAAAGAGAGTCAAGAAGCTGCTGCCATCCTGCTCACCAGCTTTCAGACAAGATGCCAGTAACTTACGTTCTCCAAGAAGCAGCATCTGTGATGACTAGCTGCAAATCTTTAGACTAACAAGGGCATTTTCATTTCATAGCAGTTCCTTGCCTAGTATAAACAGTGAAGAGCAATAATTACAGCTGCTTTTCTCCCCTCCTGCTCCTAGGAACTCAACTTCGGGTATTACTTTCTTGAGAAACAATGTGCAAGATGGCAGTAGGATTAGTCAGTCGAAACAATCTTCTGAAGTGTGTGAATGCAATTTAACTCACTAGTTTTAAGTCAAAGAAACAGAAACACTGGTTTTAAAAACAGCATATCTATGCTGGTTTGTAGCTAGAAAATGTCATCTGTAGACATATGACCTCTTTTACCTTATTTAAAAATAATATGAGAAACACAGCTCTACCTAAATATAGAGAAAATTTTCATGAGCCAGAAGACTACAACTTAGAAACATGCCTATTGCATAAACTCCTGTTTTACAGAGAATTTATCTATTTGGAGGATGAGGGGCAAGAGCGATTACAGCATCTGAATGAATTGCCAAGGAACTTGAGCTTCCTGCATAGTATGGGACAAAAATAGGTTCTTCTGAAGCGTGATTCAGAGTGACTAATTTTAGGTCCCTAAAGTAAGGCTGTCTAAATACTCTATTACATGTTTCACATTGGGTGGGGAGGCAGGTTTGGTACCACCTAAAGCACATACACGGAACACTGATATTTTTCTGTTTCAATAATACCTGTTTGCATACACATGTTCTAACATAAGTAAAACTTTTCTCAGTTTAGCTGATATTGCTTGGGAAAGGAACAGAAATAAAAGGCACTTTTGAAGGAGCTAAAGTGTTAATATGGGCACCTGTATAATTTGTAAAACTTACAAGGCTGACTGAATATGTGCAACATTGCTATCCTTCACTTTACATTCTTGGTAGTTCTGTTCATGAGAGTTCAGGTGGTTAAATCCATCCTCGATTATATCAATACACAATATATTATTTGGCCTCCTCTCTTTCCCAGCTAAAGTTAGTGGATTACTGCTCTTTCAAGGGCGGATGGTCACTGTTTGTACAAAAACAGGATCAAAATCCTCCTTGGTTAAATAAATTAATTTATAACAAAATTGGTTTTCCCTCTCCACTCCCTGGATTTGTTCTCTTTAGGCGTCTTATTGCCTAAGATTTAGAAAGCTAAATTGTCTCAAATCCACACAAGAGATTCTTTCCTTGACAGTCTGTTTCCTCTACATATCTGAAACTCCTGAAGATATCCCTGGCAACTATCGTGCCTGCAGGGAGAAAAAAGTAATAGACTCGAGCCTCGTTATAGGAGCTTGCTGCTGATTTATTTACAATTTACTCTTAGCTATCTGAAATAAATAATAATTCCTTGGATATGAAATAAATGCAGCCAACATCATGGAAAGAGACATTTCTTTTTTTTTTCCTCTTTAGCCACTGAGATGGATTTTTCTGTCTTGCCAAACAGAAACCAGCTGCAGGGGAGCATGTGATGACAGTGAACTCGCAAAGGTCAATTCTAGGGATTCTGCTGTTCTAGGAAATCAAGGAAACACAGTCCCTTGGCAGCCTGCAGCCACTTGCACACAAACTGCTCATTGCGGACTTTGCAGTTTCATACAGCTACTCTGTGTTTGCCAAAGCAGGTTTGTGGCAGACCTTACCCCAAGTGCTTGGGTAGCTGATAGTATTTTTTTTTCAGTGGTAAATGCATTTGTTCCATCTTTTATGTGCAGTTCTCAGTTCTCTGGTTTGTCTATTAATTTCTCTCATTTCAGTCTCCTTCCAATTCTTATGTTATCAAAATGGCAACTATATACAACGTTTCTGGGCAGGATTTATCTTTTGGGATAGGAACAAATTGTGAAATATCAGCTTGTTTGATACTTGTATCATACTTCATGAATAGTCCCACTGACTTCAGTGGGGTATCACACACAGCAGTGTGCTTCTCCCCATTAGAAGATTATAAATATTTTCTTTTAGAAAAGCCTTTAAAGCCCATTTGGGTATCACTGATGGATGGAACCTGTAAACAAGGTACTCTTCATCCTAAAATATTTGCAATCTCTCCTCTGTTGAATTAGGCATTAGCTGAAAATGTAAGGTCTTCCATGGTATTCCAGCTAAGAGAAGAAATTAGTAAGGTCTATTAAAAAAGAAAAAGAAAGAAAAAAATAAAAGGTCTGTTTTCTGAACCCAGGATAAATCAAATAACAGCCAAAAATCTTTGCTCAGGTTTTCAGCCTTGTTTCAAGCAGCATTCAGCACAAATAATTGTTGCTTTTATCGCTGCCATAGCTCAAGTGGTTGTTCAGGCTTTAACTCTTTGGTTGGATTGGATCAGAAATATTTAAATATTTATGAATTAGAAAAGAGAGGCAAGCACACTTAAATATTCCCTTAAGCAACCAATCCTTTCTCTCCTGATAAAGAATTATTTATACTTTGCTTCTGGTGTCATGGTTTTATGCATTGAATCTGCATGGTAGACTTTTTGGCATATTTCTAAAGCAGCAGCTTCTCTGACTGGGTATTATGGAGACATCCGACAGATTAACAAACCTTTGAGAGGATCATGAGAAGCAAGCTCAGAGCTTCATTTGCACTCATTTGGTCTAACACGGGGAGTTGTTTATGCTTATGTCCTACTAACATGGGGATAATAAGTATAATTGTGTCAGGGGTATGATTATGGCAATGCAGGTCCTGCTTACTAAAACCTGGGATTCAAGGAACCATAAATTAGTGGGTTTTATTATTGTGTTAAGTGTCCCATTAAGAAGAGTTCAAGGTGAAACAACAACTGTAAATTAACACTTCATAACAACCTTGGAAATGTAACTGTCAAAAAGGCCATTTAGGATAGTAGGAATGTTCTAATTAAGGAACACAATGGGACTGTAAATCCAGAGAAACCCCAGGGAGCAGGAAAAACTGCTTTTTGACACATTTATATATTGTAACTTAAAGGCTAAACCCAGTGGGAAACTGAGCCATATTTAGCATAAACCAGAAGCTGCCCTTCTGCTAGGCACAGTACCAAGAACTGGGTGAAAGAACTAAGGAAGCTTAAAAAACTCAAGTAAGAAAGAGAATCTGCCTTGAACAAAAAGAGCAGGGAAGATAGCTTGTAATCTCCAAAGAGAGCTCTGCAGGACAATGCAGTAGGCGTTACCTGTTACTTCCTCAGACAGGGTGATACCACTATCTACAACCCCCATGTCTTTTCTTTTTCAGTAACATTGCAGTGGATGAATACAGAATCTGATTCATGCTTTCTCTGCTTTGCCAAATGCGTGCTCAAATCCTATAACCATGCTATGAATCAATCTGCTCACCCAAAGGTCTGATAAGACATGGTTGGAAAAATGGTTGTCCTTGGAGATCCAGCCCTCTTTGCTTGTGAAAGACAGAGTAAGGGATTGGTCATCAGCATCTGGAATGGTATCAACAGCAGCCCTGAGAGGCTCTGAAATTAGAAGAAACTGGGTCAGAGTCACTCTGGTTATCCCCAGCAAATGAACACCTCCGAAAAGCAGGGCATTTTGGGAGGAAAGGGAATTTGGGGTGGTGTCAGCAATACCAAAGGTGTTACCAAGTAGGGATCACTTTCAGATCCCAACAGAGCATACAACGACTTGATGTGCTTTAGCTGCTTGAGAACAACGCCTCTGCATCACCATCAGCTGCAGCGCTTCCACTGTAGGCTGCAAGAACTGCCATACCAGCCAAGACCATCAGCCCTGTGTACCCAGTGCTATCACGCCTTTGCCCAAAACATGGGATGGCTTCCCCCTGCTCTCCAGGGGCTTTTCAGGGAGTGGCTGATACCATCAGGGTTGCTTTGTTCAGTAGCTCCTTCTGGTTCCCTCATTTTGATATTTTTAAACTTAGATATCCACCTCTTTTCTCATTAGATTCCCGGGCTCTGTGCCTTTTTCTCTCTCCAGCCCACACAAACATTTCTTTTTACCAGGAAAGCTTTCAGTTTAAGACTGACCTCAGTCTTTGCTCAGTCAGTCTTTGCTGTGGAAACATGCAAGAACAGTTTCCTGTGACAAGACTATAACTAGAAACTAAGGACTAAGAACTGGATGTGCATACAATTTTACTTCCCCTCTGTATACTCTCCATTTTCTTCAGTTCACAGACAGACATCCTGAGTCACAGACTATTTCGTTGTGTTTAACAGTGCTAAATTGGTTTTTCATCCCCTCATTCATCTGCTTTTTAAGCTCATTAAGCAATGTTCTGCAGCCACAATTTCTGATCCATGCACAGTGTGAAAAGTTGTTCCCTTTTGTTCATCAAAAACTTGTTACCCAGTAATTTTGTTTGATGCTGACAAGTTCTTGTATGGGAAAAATAATGAGGCCTATTCACCATTTATGATTACACAGACCTATGTGGTATCCCCGAGACAGGCTAATAGTCTTCTGTCACAAGAAGACACAAGAGAATATTAGTCTACTTAGATTTTCTTCACATTAAGCTGTTCCAGGCTTCAGATAACCTTTACTGGTTTTGTCTGTTGCCTTTTTCTGTTGTTTTTGAGGTGAGAAATGGCTAGAACAAGGTATTTGGTCCAGACAGGGTTTGCACAGTGACCTGAGGGTATCTTCTCTTTTGCCCTGTGTTACTTTATTAACACTTTTTTCCTAAGGTCTTGTCTTGAGAGCCACTGAGCGTTACACTGTTCTTCTCATAAAACCATTCACAGTAACTCTGGAATCTCTTTCCTGAATGATAAATGGCTCATTCAGAAACCACTGCTGTGTTTGCATAGTTTGGTGCGCTTTTGCTCTGTGCATAGTGTTTAATAACACTGAATTCAGTCTGACTTTTTAATGCTCGGTCATTTAGTATTATGAGATGCTTCTGTAATTCTTTGCAGTGGCACTAACTTTTACTGTCCAGAGTAACCTAGCATAGGATTTTGCTGAAAGCTTTTTAAAAATCCAGAAACACTCTATCAACCCAATCATCCTTTTCCACATAATCATTGATTTCTCAGAAGCATTCAAGTTGATTCAAAACATGAATTCTCACTACAAAAATCATGCTGATTCCTCCTATTTTATCAGAACTACTCATGTTTTAACTAGGTTGGATGGGGAAGGTGGCATCAAGGTAGGATAAGAATGGATGGAATTTTGGGTCTGACAGCAGCAACCGTTTTATCTAAGCATAAACAAAAGGGCACACAAGAGCCCACTGTAGAGGTCTGTTTCATTACCTTTGGCATGTGCTAGGACTTGCCTGCTGCATCTAGATAATGTGGTGTGTATTACTAGAGCTTCAGTCCACCTTTCAGAGGTAAGAGAGCGTCTTCCTTCATCCAGATGCTGATTTTCACTAAATTTATCACAAGTTAATGTCTTTGAAACATACTCCCCTCATTTGATTGGAGCTGGCCAGCAGACTCAAACTTGGAGAAAGATATGGGAAGTTGACAGACAGATGGACGCAGTGAGCATATAAACATTGCTTCTTCAGGAAAGAATTATTCTTGGAGCTTACTCTTACCAGTACAAGGTCCTGTATCAGAGAACTATGAATAGAGAATAGAAGGACCATCTGAAACCATGTGAGAGTGTTCACATGTTACTATATAGACAGTATCTACGGACTTCTCGCCTTTCATGCTTTCTCTCTTTTATTTTTAGCAAGATGAGCATATCAATATGTTTTCATTGTTATTACTAATTTACCATTTTCTAGAAGCAATAACAACTCAATGTACCAATTTAAGGAGGCAATATTATGGGTACTTAAAGGAAATGTTTGGAATAGACAATTCACTTTCCCAACGAAAGTCCGAATTAGAATGACAAGATGACAGTATTTATTGCTAAATCAAAGAAGCTATTCTGACACCCCACTCCATCAACACCAGTTGCTTGGCCATTGCTGACTGTCAGGTATCTCTATAATAATAGCAGATAGCTCATTTTATCAATTTCAGCACAAACTGTAATTTAAACTTTTGAAGTTATCTAGTTGCAAGAACTGCAGCAGTAATCAATTCAGCGAGACTTGACTGAAACACCTGATGACACAGGCTGCAGTACTACATTTCAAGATTCCGAAATACTAATTAGGTTTTCTCGTTGTTGCTTTTGTGAACAAATAGTGGGCTAATGGAGTTAATGAGAATGAATCAAATAGTTTCACAGAACTGCAAAATGTAATAGCTGTCAACCCACCTCCATTATAAACCATCCCTTTGCCAACCCACACTCTTTTGTGCTTTTTTAGATCTTTTATAGAGCCCTAAGTCCTCCACAAAATCTGACATCATTGTTCTAGTGGCTGTGGGAAGGGTGGTGTTTCAATTTCCCATATTTCAATGAGAATAAAGAACTAACTGCCTTAAATGACCACATCTCCTCTTCCTCAGCATGTTGCATAAGAAGAGAAAATATAACCATCAGCAGCATTGCAGTCAATGTTTTCCCCAAATTTTAATGTTTCCTGTGAAAGGATATTTCATAAATTAAATGTGAGATAAATCTCCTTCTGCTTTCCTATCAAACCATGTGGCTAAGACTTCTAATGTGCTCCTTCTAAATGTAAGAGGATGGCCTGAGCTCCCCTTCTTCACCGAGCCCCACTCCTTGTACACTTTCTCCGTGATGTCTCCAGTAAAACCTCAGGAAGCATGACATTTCAAATTGTTGTTAGAACAGAGATCACAAAGACAATGCCAAAAGACCAGCTTCCTAAGTTGAAGACATTATATTTGCACGCAGAATAAACTTTTTCCTGAGAAGTATTGCTTTTACATGTTTGGTGGTTTAGGATCTAATCTAATTTGCATAAAACTCCTAAGTCTTGGATTCACAAAATTACAATATTATTGTGTTCATAAACTGCTTATAAAGGCAAGTTATACTTATCTTCTGTAACAAAATTATACCCAGTGAATTTAAATTATTGCAGACATTATGGTAGGTGGATTTGTGTTTAGATTTAATCATCAAGCCAAGACTTACTTGATCCATCATACCAGCATAGGACTGACAGACTTAACCTCAAATTACACCTTCAGATTCTTATGCTTTAGAACTCAGTAGTATCACTTTATCAGTCACATTTTTGTTTGGGGTGGATTTTTTTGCTATAGGATACATCAGTTCATATTTTCATATTTTGTTTACCACACTTTATGATTTAAGAGAACTTTGGACTGATGATGCAAGTCTCCAGGGCTGATTTCCTCATACTAAGCATTTATTTGTACCTAGTGGTTTATTTCCTTATTATGTTTTCAGATTAAAATTTTTACTACTACTAACTAGAACTAGTTTACCTGAAGGTTCTTTCTTTTTATATATGAGTGAAAATACCTTTCAAAGCTTAATTTAGACTGAAAAATCTGATCTTTATTTTCATGTGGGTTTGTTGATTGAGGTTTAGTGGTTTATTGCCTTAGATCTTTTCGTGGAGGAGTGTTAAGCAAACTACGGACTTTTACATGGCAATGATAAAAAATGTTGAAACGTGGACAGAAGTTTAGTTTCATCAAATATTCATATCTATATATAATATCAAACAAAATTACTGAGCTGTGAACGGGATCACAAGCAAAAGAACTTTGGGGATTACTGCTTTAACTTAAAAAATAAAAGCTTGTTTCAGAGGAAAAGGTCTTCATGCCCTAGACAGAAGTAGGATGTAGCAAATCAGGGCTTTAACAAAACAAAAAGTCTTCCATGCAATTAGCTGTACAAGAACATGGGTTGTTCTACATGTAGACTCTCAGAGTAACTGTTTGAAAAACGACAAAGGTAATACAAAATCTACACAGTATAGTCTAGCTACAGTAAAATAATGGGGTCACAATTTTGTATCTGTCACCATGTAACCTGTGTTACTTTATGGAAGCAGTCCATGATTTTTGAGAATGAGGGGGACAAATTTAGGTCCCATTCACATGAGATCTGGCTGCAGTCCTGCAATCTGATCTGCGTAGGCATGACCCTTCCTCTGCACAACACTCCTCTTGCTTCAGTGGGAATCTGCACAGGTGCATGTCTCCTCCCACACAGATCAGATTGCTGGACAGGGAGCATGTGTTATAAATGGATCAGGAGACAAATGTTGTAACCAGGTCACCTGCCTGTGCCATGGGTGCACTGTAGATTCATCTATAATGTATTTAATCAGTCAACCACCAAACACATATTTTAGCAATTGTTATTTTTGTCCATGCATTATTACTTCAACAACCTTTAAGTATTTTTTTTCCAGAAGGCTAATCAAATCCTCTTTCAAAACTGAATGCAGTACTTCCTACAACCATTCAGTTAAAATTTATCTCTAGGTTACACAGTAATAAGAGCAATATAAGTATCCAGGTAGATCATCCCTGAAGATCTTATGAAATTTATATATTTGAAATTCAAGTTTTGCAATTTTACAGTACAAAGTAAGTTTTGTTTGTGACACAGATAAAGAAAAGTTTCCTTCTATGTTGTTCTATTTCAGTATGACTTAATTTTTGACAAACACTACTTTGGTTTTTGGCTTGTTAATTTATAGCCAGATGCTCTCTCTTAACAGATACCCTTTTTCTACTGAACACTTAGACTTTCTCTGATATATGAATATACCATATGAAACACATATGAAGCCTAAATATTTGTTTCAGTTGGCTCTTTTGTATCTATTCCACTTGATTTTTAATTTTCTCTGCATAAGCTAATTCATGGCTATTGGGAATGGTATTAGCAAAACCCTTACAGGCTAGGAACACTTAATTGTCTTGTGCTAAAGTGGATGGAATAAAAGTTGTTTTGTATTTATTTCTGCACAACTGCAGCATTTCTATTCAGTAGTTCTGCAACAGGCAATTTTTTTTAATATCTTTTACAGAAGAAAGGAGACTAAGACTCTTCAAGAACCCCACCATGTTCCTGCCTTGTTCTTCAGGCTTCTATATCTAATCTTTATTGCTTAAGATACCTACTGATAACCAGTGATCCGCAGAAAAGAAACAATAGGATGAAGTGAAGCCATCTCTTATTTCACAGTTGGTCAAGATTACACCTTCAGAGAGTGGTACATCAGGATAGGATATGAATAGGGTCTGCAAAATAAAGACCCTGAAGAAGCTTGTACAACTTTGAAGTAAGGTATGTAAAGCTGAAAAGCCTATTAATTTTTGTTCAGAAATGAAGGAATAGGAGTGAAAGCAATTTAAGAGAATAAAATGCAATAAGGGAACAAGAAAAAGAAGGAAAAAAGTTGGCCAGCTTACTTGAAGAAATAAACACAAAGGAAGGATAGGGCATTGTTTTAATTTTTTTTTTTTTTTTTTTGATAGTGGTCAGTGTCAAAGGGACCAATAGCTCTAATTGTCCTGACCAGCCTCACCTGGGACCCAACCACACCCCTCTGCTCCTTAGTCCAGGAGCTCCATTTAAGCTCAGGGCTGAGCATATCTCCTTTTTTTAAGTCCTAGGCAAGTTAGTCCTCAGTCCTCTCTTTAGCCTTGCCTCTTGGCTACACTTTGTCTCTATGTTGTAACTGTGTTTCCAGTCCAGTCTTCTGCTGCTACGGGATGGACCCTGCTACCACCCCCCTGACTGTATGTGCTCTACCCAGGTACTGTGGGATTGTGTCACTTAAGTGCTAAGGTTATTCTTAGCTCTTTGTCTGGCCACGCTTGTGCTGTTCCTTGATATTTGGCTTCAATAACACTATTGCAATTTTTTTGGTGCTTTCAAATACTGATAGTCTTTACTATATCCTCTCTTTATGCTATAATTAGAAACAGAGTAGTAGGAAAATGTTACTGTACTTAAAATAGGTATTTTTAAAGACTTAACGCTTGGAGTAGAGGCAGATGACCTGGTGATAAAACTAGACCTATCTGCAATAGAGTCTTCACCAATTGCAAAAAGCTTGCTAAGTAA
This sequence comes from Pterocles gutturalis, assembly GCF_000699245.1. NCBI lineage: Eukaryota > Metazoa > Chordata > Aves > Pterocliformes > Pteroclidae > Pterocles > Pterocles gutturalis. The sequence continues at coordinate 3,272 of NW_010142739.1, read as the reverse complement.
AGCACCTTTCAAAGTAAAGAAGCCCTTTGTACAAGCTTAAGTTGCAGTGAGTTGTTCCTAGATCATAGAATCATAGAATGGTTTGGGTTGGAAAGGACCTTCAAGATCATAGAGTTCCAACCCCCCTGCTGTGGGCAGGGACACCTTCTACTAGACCAGGTTGCTCAAAGCCTTATTCAGCCTGGCCTTGAACACCTCCAGGGATGGGGCATCCACAACTTCCCCGGGCAACCTGTTCCAGTGTCTCACCACCCTCACAATGAAGAATTTCTTCCTAATGTATAGTCTAAATCTACCCTCTTTCATCTTATAACTATTACCCCTTGTCCTCTCACTACACTCCCTGATAAAGAGTGTTTCCCCATCTCTCCTGTAGGCCCCCTTCAGGTACTGGAAGGCTGCTATTAGGTCTCTTCAGAGCCTTCTTTTCTCCAGGCTGAACAACCCCAATTCTCTCAGCCTGTCCTCATAGGGGATGATACTGTGCTAGGAATATGTCAGAAGTGAGAATACGAAACAGTGTCTTTTGAAAGAGAGAGAGGAATGAAAGCTGGCTAATGCAGATTTGAATTAACAATGATATGTAGTGATTAGAAAAGAAAACATACAGTGAAATTAATACGGTGAAATAGGAGATAAATCTTAAAAAAGCAGCAGTTGTGAGCCTGGGTAAACTGCCACTATAACAGTCATCACTGGAATTCACTGCAGCCTGTAATTTCTCACTCAAATATTAATTATGACTGTTGCTGCTTTGTTTTAGTAATAAAAAAGGTCACTCATTTTACTGAGTAGCAAACTGAATCCAACATGTTGTAATAGCTAAGCTGGCAGCAGTATGAAAGACTGTATTTAATCTACAGATGTTATGGCATTACATTGTCTGTTCATCCTCAAGCTTATCCTAAAGGTACAACAATTTGTTAGTTGCAGGAAATGTTCATAGTCATTTGCATTCTTCTGCAATATAATCAAGTAATATATCTTATGCCTTAACAGATGTGGGTGTTTAGCATTTTTTACAACTGGCTGTAGTTTCAGGAATACATCCAGCTGGTGGTTCTTAGGCCAACATCACCACCCTAGAATAAACAGCTGAAAGAAGGGGGAAAAAAATCACAATTTAATTGACTTCATACAGACTGTCTACATTTCTTGATAGTGTATGCTAAAGCTCTGTTGCTAATTAGGCTATTGGAATACTGTTTGATTCCTGATATTGATTACTTGGACTGTAAAATGTTAAGTGCTTCATGGTATCATCTTCTGGAGTTCTTCAGGCTCTCCATGGTATCTTTCATACTTGTCATGAAACAATGATAAAATTGGACTTGTCTAGGGAAAAAGTGTCAAGATGTTCTTATGGCAAAAAAAAAAAAGTCTTAGACTTTTCTGAAAAAAAAAAAAAAGGCAGTAGGAAGACAGAAGGTGAGAGTATCTCTGAGCCAGGAAGCTCTCAAGGAAAGCAACAGGAATGGATTCCTATCCTGAGGAGAATGCACCAGTGCAGATAAGAGGAGAACTAACTGACATCAATAAACCTCCCTTGAGAGGTCAAAGACTCTTCATAAAACAAAAGTTGCCATTGCCAGTACTGGAATTTGCAGATAGCAAAGTGTAGTCAGTACCAGAACCGGCTCTGGTTTCAAGGCTTGTGTTACAATGCCTTACACTGTAAATAGGCTGCTATTGTAAATTTAGTTTTTTACCTGTCTTGGTCTTCACTGCTGATAGATGGCAGCAAATGATGAAAGATTTTCAGTCTATACTGCATTCTGTTCCTCTTTCTGTAGAATCCTCCTTTTTATAACAAAATGGTGCTGATTCCACACTAGAAAAATGAATGACCCCTGTAAGAGGCAAGAGTTTGATTTAACATGTTATCTAAAGCAAATGATGAAACTTTGTCCATTGTGTACCTATTCCCTGGGATACTGGAAGTTTTCTGATCCTGTGTGAATATTTTTGTTCTGCGTTGAATTGAATGGTTGCTTCTCTAGTTACTTGATGTGTCTCAGGAAAGCAATTTTATTTTTTTTCTAGGTCTTGATCTATTTTTAACTTCCCTCTAGTCTTGAGATACATGTAAACAACTCAGGTTATGCTGCCTTACTGCTAGGGCATGAAGTGGTGTGTGGGAGGGAGTTGCCTACTGGAGAAAGAGCAAATAAAATTATAATTTGTTTTTTATTGTCAAGTCACAGCTAACCTGACTTTATGTTTTGGTAAGTAAGGGAAGGCTGACTTCATATTCTAAGGTTGGTTAAATGTTGTTTCTCATGTAGAATTCTGCCTGAAGACACTTAGATTTTTTTTTTTTTTAAAAAAAGCAAACACAGGGATGAAAAAAGTAAAACCACAAGCAGACAGAAAATCTTGGGGCATTTGATTGGAGACAGCCTACCCAACAACCAGTTTCTGGTTTGTATTTTTGCACATGTAGCATCTGCATAAAATAAATTACATGCAAACACTTCTGGAAAAGGCTGTTAATGAAAACATGAGCACTAACAGATAGCACTGAAGGTTAGGTGTATAGTTTGCCTGAGGTGAGCTTTCTATCTCTAAGGCCTGCTGCTCCAGCTGAGGAGTCCAGCCCCTTGCTGGCTTCAGTATGTGCCTCAGCACAGTGGTTGAACAGGGAAGATTAATGAGCTTTTAAAACTGAGTGAAAGCTTAAGTAATGTGGAGATGTGAAGAAAGTCAGTCACAGTGCCTTGCCAGAGAGGGAAGAGGGATGCCCATGATAAATTTAGGGGTTTTTTTTGTATGTTCTAGCTCTCAGGTAGTGAACTACCCATCTTATGAGTCAAAATTACCTCAGTTCAGCCACATATGGCACATATTTTTTTTTGTTTCAATGATTCTTGTAAATCCCTGAAAAAGGCTAATGCTGGTTACCTGTCCTGGGATGCTCGAGATGGGGAAACCCAGCTGGGGCGTACACACCAACTGCACCAGCCCTGAAACAGGAGACGGCCTCGTTCACACTTCTGTTCTCTCAACGTATTTCTAATCTCAAATAGAAGAGGGAATAACGCCTTCATCAGGCCTTGGTAAGTACCTCACCGCACACCGTCGGCTGAGCGCTGGCATCCCTGGGGAGGCGGTGAAGGCCCGCGCCTCCCCTCAGAGCGCGGAGGGAGAGGTGTCACTCGAGTGGCGGCTCCTCCCGCCCCCAGCCAGGGGTCACTGTGGGGTGCCGCTACAACCCCCCCTGCCCCGGGAGCTCCCCTGGGTGAGGTGGCCGCTTACGCGGGAAGCTTGAGCCT
>NW_010142738.1:0-879 GCF_000699245.1 Pterocles gutturalis | reverse complement strand
TGTTTCCAAACTTACCAGCACATTTTTCATCTAGCTCTTCAAGAAACACGTCCAATGGCTTAGGGGTCCAGTCTCGCGTGTGAATCTGCAAAATCTCCTTTCTAGCCTGGAAACAACATGGTTGCATTTGAGTTTGTCCCAAGTTCTCTCCACAACACAAGCACCACATTTCAAATTGCTACAATTACAATTACAAAGAAAAATAATTATTACTCAAACTACTGTCACTAACCCAGAAAAATATCAGACGCTGCCTATCTTCATCTCTGATCTTAGCAAGACTTTCATTTAAGTATTTCCTGGTACACAAATGACAGCAGATTTCTAGAATCCTTCCACAAGAGGGACTTGTGTACCACAGCTGTTCCATGGCACTTCCTCTCCTGTTCAGAATTACCAACAAATGGTAGCAGCGGATGGTTACCTTCAACCAAATTCTCTGAGACTGCGGTAGGCATCTAGAGGAGGTCTCCGAGACTGCGGTAAGCAGCTAGAGGAGGGGAGTGGGAACCACGGCTGGGGGAAGCGCTGCCCAAGTGCAGAGACAGGGGCAGACGCTGGTGTGAGGTCGCTCCTCACCCCCCAGGTGCAGCACGGAGGTGGATGCTGCAGCTGTGCTACTCGTTGCAGATCCTCTCTGAGAGAGGGATGAAATCAATGAAACTGCGTGAAAAGTTACTTAAATTGGGACAGTGTTGGGGTCACTTTGGTGACAGCCACCTGATATTTTCAGTTAACGAAGGGAAAGCGTATAGCAAGACGATGTGGCATAAGACGATTGAAGGGAATGAAAAGGATGAAAAGGACATTAAAAGCATGCGAGGGCTGTGGAGTCAGGTCCTTGGCATGTTAAAAATGATGCGGGAGCAGAGGAATGCC
>NW_010142737.1:0-9279 GCF_000699245.1 Pterocles gutturalis | reverse complement strand
TCCGCTCCCCAGGCTGCTGTCGCTTCTTTTTGCCCCCAGGGCCAGGTGGTAGTTTGAGAGAAAGCTGAAGAAAGTCATTCCAGCGCACAGGTGGTGGGAAAGGAGACGGGACAGTCAGAGCTCCCAGTTTTGGGTGATGGGACACTTGAACTGTCACCCAGCATCGTCCCTCTCCAGTGGTGGCCAGCCAACATGGAGCAATTGTGAAGATCGACGTGCCTTTGGGCAGCAGAGGTGGGTCTCTCGGATCAAGCGTAGACACTAAGAGGCGTTCTGGGCCCAGTGGGATGTGGCATTGCGCTTCCTTCCCATGTTGACGTCTCTTCCTTGGCCAGTCCTGCCTGGCTCTCCCACAAGAGGTTTCCCTCCTGGCTGCTGTCTCCCCTGTGCAGGGAGGACGAGTAGACGTGCGTCCTTGCTGCGTGAAAATGGACTTTGAAGGCTGAAATACTTTTGAGTGACAGCTTATAGCCACAGTAGATCAAGCTTCCCTTTTTGTGCACAGTTTGATGTTAAGTATTTCTCTTGGAAGCTCTGGCCTAACCCCGCTCTGTCACTAGGTGGGCTAGCGTGGAAGGAGAATTACCATCAGTGTACCGATATTTTTCTTGCTCTTCTTCCCCTCCTTCAACGGGGTGTCACCAAACAGCAAAATTGATCCCTGGCAAGGAAGAAATGAACGTGTGCGCTTGCAAACCACAGCAGTGAGACAGCGATTAAAGTTTTTGTCTAATTCTAGCAGATCAAGCTTGTAATAGCTAGAGAATGAGACTTAAGCTGCTTTACATATTCCTTCCTATGTAAGATCATTAAAGCATCTGTGGTTACGGCACCTCGGAGGAGAGGGAGCCTTGCTGGAGGTGTTAATAGTTGCTGTCTTCAGCAGCTACCTCCATGTGACAGGGTGTTAACCTTTTGTCAGTGTGACCTGACACATTTGACTAAACCATTTTTCCTGGCCCCAATCTCTTCCCAAAGCTCTCCCGTGTCACATATTTATTACAGGAATAATAGCTCTTCCTGCTTAATAGGGTTTTTTGATGCAAACCTTGAGCCTTTTGACAATGGCTGCATCAGACATTTTGTTATCCTTAACTCGTGGGTGATAAAAGATGAATAAAGCTGTCAAATATCCTATCGATTATGCGATTGAGATGTACCCTGATTGCCCTTCCTACACTGAGTTTCTTCCATTCTGTTTCTTTCCTGGGGTTTAGGTGTGGGTGGAAAGAGGAACCATCCCTCCAAAGCAGCGCTGAGCTTGTGGTGTGTTGGCCCAATCTTCTCCAATCCCACCATGTCTATATGAGGAATTCAATTCTCTGCAAAAGTGTTTGTCAAATCTCAACCCTGCATCCTTCCAGTGTTAAATTATGGTGTCTCTGACTCAAGGCCACAACCATTTTATTTTTTTTTTTTGCTTTTGTCTTCCTGCCTGGTTTGGAGGGAGAAGTTTGGTAGGAAATCCATCAGGTTCCCATAGTGACTGGATTAAGCCACAGCTGTGGGCTCGTGATCCAGGTACAAAGTGAGATTTGAGAGATCAGTATTTAGCTTCCAACTCCAGTACAGATTCCTGCCTGCTTTTAACAAAAATACTTACCAAAGACAGAGATAATCAGCTGGGTTCAAAAGCCTGCTGTTGATGTGATTAACTCCCCGAGCTTCGGGAAGGCTCTCAACTTACATAGAAAGACCATAATGATTCATATCTGCACCAAGAGCACTGAATGTACAAATGCTTATCTGCAATCCAAACAAAACGATACAGAATCGGGAAACGCTTCCAAAAGATCACTGAAAGAGATCTATATGCAAGTGACATTAATTTCCATTCCTTAAACGCAGATGTCTGAGCAAAAAAGCCACATAAGTGCCTCCGAATGAGAGAGCACTGGAGTGCTCACACAGAGCTGTCTGAGCTCCAGCGCGTCCGAGTCAGCTGGGAAGCAGAGTGCCACAACAGCTGGGCAAGGAAAGGAGCAAGCCCCGAGAGAGGGAGCAGGAGCAAAGATGCTGCAGTGCACAACTGCAGTGAGGGACTGATTATACTCATCTCGGAGCAGGCAGAGTTTGAAATGGAAATGAGGAGGAGATTTCCCTGCCACACTACCCAGCAGCTACAGTAAATGTTGCTCTAAGACAACAGGGAAGCAGGCAGGCAGCACGCAGCGTGGGCTTTGTTTTTGTTTCACTGTTATTCAGCTCATCTCTGAGGTTCATTTAATTGTTACTCAAAAAAGTCCCATACAGTAATGAAACATAAGAGCATCTACCTTCACATCTTGACATTGATATTGAGGTCTCCCTGCATGTGGAGACTTCAGCTTGTGTACTCTGTGCAGAGCAAATTATCGGTTCTTTACACAAACCCCATCCTTATGGGCTTGGAAATTAAAAAAAAAAAAAAAATATTGCCTGTGATGCAATGCAAAGGCCTTCAGAGCCAGGAATTCAAAAGGCCTCACATCTGAGCTGCAGAATAAGTACACTGCTGTCTTTTCCAGTCAGGCATGTCTGAGAATGCCTCAGGTTATAGTGCCTGCTCAACCCAAAATTCCTGTGAGGAAACCAAACCTACCTTCACTGATGGACTTCAGTTCTCCCTGCACCTTCAGAACTTCAAGACATAGCTTCCAGGCAAGGATCAATATATATGTCTGCCAAACTTTCGCCTTTGCCAAAAAGAGAAGTTTATCTTGCCTTGTCATCATCCTTCATCACAGCTTGGGTTTTTTTTTTTTTTCCTTCTTTTTTTATGACTTTAAGAAACTCCTGGCTTTCTCAGGCAGGACATGCATCTTCTGATGGCACCTAAAAAACAAACCAAACAAAAAAACCCATCTGACCTCTGTTGTAGTTGAGACAGAGATACTTAATCAAATACATGCCAGGAATACCCCAAGTCTCATATACATAGAAAAATGTTCTGACTTCTTATGTTGCAATGGTTTTACTTTATGCTTCCCAGCTGCGGCTGGAGCTTGATACAGGTGTCACTACCCCAGTGTCACCAAACAGCCAGCTGAAGCTGGTGTTTGACTGGTGGCACTGTCTGGAAGTGGATCGGGTAGCATGACCTGACTTTACACCTTTCAAATACACACAGAGTGATTTGGATCCTTAAGTGGGCTACAAAGAAGATCTTTCTGGTGGTTTCATTTTGACCTCCATTATAAAAATGATCCTGTATTCAACAATCAAAAGCAGGAGACTCTCCTTCATCGGAAGTCTCTGCTGGGTGACACTAAGCAGATCGTCATGTCTTATGTCCCTGGGATTCCCAGCGCTCCAGGTTCCTCCACCCCAAGCAGCTCCTTTCCAGGTATCTCTGGTTTACTCCCGGGGGTGGAAGAAGGGGGCAGGGAGGCACGTTCTGGGATTTTGGTACAACAGAGCTACCGCTTCTGTTAGAGACAAATTATCAATGTTTTCTTTATGATTTGTCTGGACAAATACAGGGAGTTAAAAAGGGATTTCTGAGGTACTTCCCAATAAAATGCATTGCATCGCTGTAACATCCCCTACGTACCCCTACACTAAACTCCAGTCTTTAGATTAATATTCAGGTGTAAACATTAGTCTGGATTTACATCCACAATATATACGCCCACCCCCTTCATCCACTGAAAGAATAATTTAGTATTTTTATGCAGTAGTCACCTCCAAAAAATACTACTTCTCAAAGTAAAAGTCAGGTAAAACCCATTAATAATAATGGCACTATTTCTTCCTTAAAATATATTCCTCCATATGATTCTCTAGAGGAAAACACAGCAAATCTCTTTTGAGTACCTCATGTTCCCTTTCTAAAAGATTTGAGAGATCAAACTTTAATAGCTTAAATATGAATCAAGAAAATTAAACTTAAAAATAGAGATTCACATTGCCTAATGGTATGTTTGGACATATTTATACCAGTAGCAATACTGTAGTCATCCAAGCAGGAAACAAAAACAATACCTATTTCCCCAGTCACAAATAAACTCATTTTAAAAATCAGCTATTTCCAGACTACACCTTATATTCTGTTCATAAAAACAGAAGGATGATGGCTTGAGGGCAATTCAGACTTAAAAGTCATTTAACAATAAATTAGTGTGAAACATACATAACGTGTATGGCTATTTTACAGAAACAGAGATGCTAAATTCAGCCAAGAAAGTATTTGCTGTGAATTATTCACTTAGTTCAGTCAGTTTCTGAACCTTTATAAAAGTTCTGTGGAAAGCAGGAAAAAAAAAAAAAAGCATATGCAAAGCAAAACAGCATCAAAAGTCAAAGAATTCTCCAAGGGAGATGAACTTCAATGCCAGCCTAGGGTAAACAAATGGAATTATTTACAATATAACATTATCATTTGTGATGATATTTTATTCATTATTTAATCACACACTGAGTCTCCCTCGTAGCCTGTGGTAGCCGATAGAGCCATTTTTGTTCTGGCTTTCACCTGCCATGTGTGTATGTAAATTATATAGTTTCTTTAACATTTCTATACATCACACAAGCTACTGCCTCCTGCCTGTAAAACATATTTGTTCCCCTATACCTGTTCGTGGCGGGTAAAGGGATCTCAAGGCTGCGAGATCTGGGTAGACAAAATGACCGAGTACAGATGACTCCCCGTCTCCTTGATCCCCGGACAGCAGGCTGGCACATCTGCCTCCGGAGCTCTTCCTCTTACTGAGCAGGAAAAAACTCTCAAAGGAAATTCAAGTCAAGAGCTGGTGCGCTCGGTGGCATGTTGGACTGAGATGCTGTTAATTGCCACATGTCACCTTCCGTGGCAACCCGAACCATTCACAACTGCACAGTGAGTGCAGAACAGACAGATGTTTTTATTGAAAGAGATATTAGCACGAGCAGCAGCAGGAGTGCTACAAAATTCAATAGAAGAAAAAAAAAATCATCCTGCTTATCACCGCTTGCCATTCATTTTGGGTGGTGCAGAATTTTCTTATTGGCAAGCTGAGACGGAAAAGGAAGGTTTGCTCCTCAAGAGTGGTCTTGCACAACAGCCTAGAAAGGCTGAGCTTTTTGTCTCAGTGCAGAGCTAAGCAACACAGGCTCAAGATGATGATTTTTTCTCTAACTGGCCCTTAGTTTCGCTGTCTGTTGCTATTTTCCATACGCTCTCACACTGAAGATGTCCAATATTCAAGCTAAATTTCAAGAATCTCAGGATTTCCTTCCCAATTTGCATAACCATGTGTATCGACTGAGTGCTAAATTTAAGCACCTCTTGGCTTAATCCCCTAATTTGCAGGGGCAGCAGAGGGGGGACAAGACGGGGGTGGTTCTGTTCAGCAATGCAAATCACAGCCGAAGGAGGATACCGCCAGGATTAGCATAATCCAACAGCTACAACTATTCAATTTGGAGACTAAGGATGATAAAACCGATTTTCCTAGTCAATCAATCATTGTGATCGACTTGATTAAAAAAAAAAATGGGGTGCAAATCAGAGTGTCAGTTAATGAAATCAGCATAATTATGTAAAGAGACACTGCTGAGCATGAGGCCTTGCGTTACCATTATTGCTGTGAAGGGAAGTCAACAAATTATAAGAAACCCTATAATTAAGACCTTATCAAAGCACTTTATCCCATCAAGCACTACCTTTCAGATACCAGGTATTTCTTTTATTAACACTTAAGGAAATGAAGAGCCATGGGGATGCTTGAAACATCCATCACAAGGCACTCGGAGCAAGCCAGGAGTGGAAGGTGACATACCCCTGTACATCCAAACCGAGTAAGGAGGTTACCCAGGAAAACAGGAGAAAAAGTTGTCGCTGGCTGAAGCTGATCCAGGGCCTGCTGTCACTGCCAGTTCCATCTGCAAGCAAATCCCAACTAAAAGACTTCTGAGCTTCCTTCCTGCTTCTGCTGTTAGCGTGATCCCACCACCAGTCCCTAGGAGAACAATTACATGCTCTGTCTCCTTTCCTTCCTGGTGGATTGTCTCAAATAATAAAGGTGTTTGCAAATACTGTCTCACCTAAAGCTAGGACCTTCAGATGGCGATGGCTTACAATGAGGATTTTGCACTGGAAGAATGAGCAAACCTTTCTAACAAATGCAAACCTACAGGCTGTGAACAACCCTCTGTCACATTACAGGGGATGTCGTCCTCAGTTTGACTTCACTTTCCAAACTCATTTCATCCTGGTACCGCATGCAGCCTAATGAAACCAGTGTTAGCTTCATTTACTGGAGGTGATTTCTTAATAGCTGGTTCACAGTCCTCTAATAACCCATCCCCACCTTCCTCATCTAGGGTGTACTCAGAGCCAAGCGAGACCGTAACACAGACTCTGACATTGACAAATGCGTCCTTTTGATCACTTGAGGTTGTATGAATCTATCACATACACATCAAAATCAAACACAAAGTAAGGGAAGCATTAATTAAACCATCTCAAACACAGACTTGACAAGACTACGATTTGAGTATAAAACTGCCCGAAGAATTGTGATTCAATATTTTAGTTCATAACACACTTTTTATATCATTGTACAGAAGTGAAAAAAGGGAACGCACTCCCCCCTCCACTCCCTTCATCTGTTTTATCTTTCAACTCGAGCTGGCAAGTCTGTCTCAGCATTGCCTATGAAAAAAGGTGACATAAATTGCTCAGAGAGTTGAAAGAGAAGCAAAACTTGTAAACAAGTTACCTATTCTCATACCCTGTCCCCCGGTTCCAAAGACAGAAACAGCAGCACATCTTTCAGAGGATGCAGTTTCTTCTTCTCCAGCTCCAAGTCTGAGTATTGCTCCATGAAACTCATGCAGGTTCTCCTGTGATGCCTTATCTCTATAAAGATCCTCCTAGATCACAAAAATGTTAAAGAGAGCACAGGCATTCTCAAAAAGCTAGCAGGCATGGCTGGTTTGATCATTGGGGAACAGCGAGGGCTGACTGAACACAGGTTTACTGGGGATGTTAATCTGGTGCATGCACAAATGCTTTAGAGTAGAAGTCTTGAGACTAACAACTCTTGGGAGACTTCTAATACTCCATGCTCAAGGTTCAGTTAGAGTCTGAAAGTCATGAAATCTACAAAAAATAAAAATGAAACAAACCTTTAAATCTAGATACATATACCCATCTAACGGAAGTCACAGAACCCCTTCTACTGAACATCATGGAGGAGTCAGCTGCAGGAGAAGACAGATGCGGTACAACAGAGGTAACTGCTGTGATAGGAACCCAGAAGTGACCCAAAGGGCCAGCACTGGATGTGGGCACACAACACCTCCCATATTAATTTGTTAAGTGCTTTCCAGCACTTAGGCACATTAGAATATTAAAAAGGCCAGCCAGGCCTGACATTTGACATCAGCGGAGGTCAGGGACACAACCTCCAAGTCAGAGCCTGTTGGGAGGGCGATGCTAACCTTCCTCTGATACCTTGCAATTTCCCTTTTTTCTTGACTCTAGGTACAGCCTCTTTCTTCCTCTTGATTTCAGGCTAGGCTTCTTTTTCTTTTTACACTTCTCCGTACATAACCCTCTTTTCTTCTCTGATTTCATACGTAAGAAAGAGAAATAATGCCCTTTTTATCAATCGGAATTCATCACTTGCACTTCTTGATAAAAATAGCTCCTCTGAATATCATGTACCACTGGCATTCAAAACCACCTATCATCTGAGCCTTGGCACTGTGAAAAGATGATCTGACACAAGAATAACATGCGAAATTTTCCCCTAGAGTGGTAAGAACCTGCCCTGGAAATCTCCTCATTGTTTGCTGCAAACACAGAGCTGGCCCATTGCTCACTTTGTAATCTTCTGCGGTAGCCACAGGCTGAGGTCTTTGCATTTCTTCAGTTTTACGATGAGTTTACTCCCAAGCTATCTTCAGTGTGCTGCTCCTCACTTGGACGTGACAAGGAATGAAACTTCATTCACAGCAAGATTATTATGATTGTTATTGAACTGGATACATCTGAAGGAGCGCAAATATCGTACCATTGCTCCTGTACTTCCCCTTCTTCCCCGTCTGCTCCTAGAGTCGTCAGTCAAAACATTTTCAGCATTTTCCATTATTGTCTTCAAGTTTGCTTCTGCTGACCCAGTTTAATTTCACATTTGCATCCTCCTCATGTTAGCTGGCATGTAAGTTAGTGAAGTTTATGTGTCATTTATCTTCCTCCTATCCCCCCCGAAAATGTGTACATTTGGAAATTTGATATTCATTACTCTTTTTGACAGATCCTGGTACAGCTCAAAAATGCTCCACAAGACTTATCTGCATTGGCCGCATTGATTTATCAGATTAATTTAACTTCTTTGAAGAGGCTTTCAGTAATAATCAGCTCTATTGTGTTCACAAAAGTAATTCTAAATGCAGAAATGTTAATTAAGATCCAGGGTTCTGATTTGGCTTATTGTTAAGATAAGGACAGCTCTGAAATTCAGTTCTGCTTGGGGCTTCCAAAACCTCAGAGAAGTTCAGAGGTCCCAGAAGCAGAAGGCCATCTCAAACTCTCCTCTTCCCACAATATGTGCAGGTTGTTCAGACTTCTGCCCTGGGTCTTCCCCTGCATTATCATAAGGACAAAGCAACATGCTGTGACAGCGTTAATAAGATAAGACCCTTTATTTCTTGGCACAGGTAGAATAACAGAGATGAAGGCTTCCAAACAACAGGAAAACATACAGATATAAGAGACTAAAACTACACTAGAAGACACTAGAACATACGCAGATTATTTCATGAACTACACAAATAGTATTTAAATGTGTGTAACACTAGTTTTTCAAAGTTTTCCCCCATTCACAGTTAGTGCCGCCATCACTCGGCGCACAATGCCTCGCTGGTTTCCAAGCAAAAATGTGTTGCTTTAAAATGGAGTGTTCTCCTAGAGACCTGTCCTAATGCAAGAGGTGTTAGCAAAACTGGATCTAGATGTCTATAGATAGTGTCCTTTCAGAGGTCTTCTAGCCCCCAGGGGGGAGAAAGGGCTCAGATACTACACTTGTTGCTATGGTAGCTACTAAAACTGCTGCTCAGAAGAATTTTTGAATTGCTCTCTGTATTCAAACATGCTTTGGAATAAGGTTAAAAATCAACAGTTACAGCACTATTAAAGAGACAATTACTGACTTTTTATGTTTTCCAAAATAAAACAAAAAAAATTACAGAAGCGAGCCTTAATGTCCCCTCTGCATCTCAGTTGTGTTAATACTAAATCACATGCAGTCTGTAAAGATTTTTCAGAAGTGAGATTTGAAACAGCCCTTATAAATAATTTAAATTATTTATATA
>NW_010142736.1:0-532 GCF_000699245.1 Pterocles gutturalis | reverse complement strand
GGAACCCTCATGGCAACATCAACAGCTCTGTAAGCTACTATGGGTGCCCACCACTGCACAACGACAGCAGGTTGAAGCGCTACCCTCCCACTACACCTTTCACAAAACAGCAGTGATTCAGCAGCCTGCATGTCCCCCCTCTTACCAACACATCACCTATGTCAGGCAGGGAGCAGCACGGCACTTTCTCTGGTGGGAGATATTCAGAATCCAAAAGGACATTGCGGGCATTTCAATACCACACAGTGTCTCAAAAAAGTTCCAAGCCCCAGCTCTAAACACCGCTCTGAGCACGACCCAGGCCTTTGCACGTCCTCACCTTCCCTTGTGATTGGCACAAAGAACATACGGACGGATGCAAACCCACCCACACTCTGGCAGATTCTTCACAAATGCCTGAACTTCACCATAAATAATTTTCTGTCTTTTCATCAATCTTAGACAGAAACACCACAGAGCTGCACATTAGAGGTCTTAAAGATTCTGGTGAGCCCGGTCTGCATGGAGTTTATTCTTCAAGAGAACCACACCA
>NW_010142735.1:0-8712 GCF_000699245.1 Pterocles gutturalis | reverse complement strand
GTGCGACAGGGCGGGGGGCTGGAACTGCTCACGCACCGGATGCCAGGGCTGGACCCGTGCAGGTCTCTGCGTTCTGCCGTCAGCTTTGACTCCTTGGTTCCCTTTTCATTCTGGCTCAATCTCGTGCTGCTTTAGGAGACAATTTTTCCCTCTCAGAGGGAAAACATCTCATCTAGTCGTAAGATCCGAGAATACAACCACATGGTACTGAATTCTTCCAGTCTTGCCATTTTTGTCACTGGGTTCCACACAGCAGATGTCACTGGGGATGAACTTGGAAGTGCCGCTTTGCAAAGGCTTGGGACAATTGTATTTATTGCACAAGTACAAGAAGTATAGAGCTGGAAATTTCTGGGTTACAGATTCCAGTTTCCAGCTACAACTTCCAACCACGTTGTATAATTTTTCTATTAAATTAGCCAAGTTCCCCTTTAAAAATATTTCAGAGACTTCTCTGTTACACATTTTAAAAGACTGTTGCAGAGGCACACTAGGCTAAAAGAGCAATCTTTGACTCCCAGGGATTTTTTACTGTGCTTACAAGGGCAATATCCCCTTGGAACATTCTTTGCCATTTAGAAATCAACCTTTGAATTAGTGTTTTAGACATACAGCTAACTACCTCTGCAAAAAGAATTCCAGACTTCAACAGTGGCAGTTGTATTTACTGTTTTCTAGTGGAAATACGTCACTGGACACAGCCCAGGGTACCTCCTGTATCTGCAGGTGCGTCACCCTGTGTTCGGTCATTCCGTGCACACCTGATACGCGCGGGAGCTTCCCTGCTGCTCCCGACAGATGAACTATTCCGCAGCAGAAGCGACTGCTGGAGCGTTGGCACTTTGAGTGACTCCAGCCCTCAAAGGAACCCCGTCTTCCTGCAGCTCTTCCCAATGGCGTCTGTACCGAAGAAACCTCTCAGCTTAGTGGCATAAAAACGCACTCAGAACAGTTTTACCTTTATACCCAAGTCATCAAAACACAGAGGACATTAGTAATCCATGGATGGATCATAGGGAACTCCACCAAGCTTTTCTGCATTTCAGTTCTGCTGGGAGTTCCACTCATTCTCTCTTTCACTGCTTTTTTATCTTAAATGTCTACTAAACCCATCTTGCACAGCAGGACGGCCGCTTTCCTATGTGGTGCTGCCCGACTGTCTGCTGAAGTCCAGGAAAAGTAACCGCACGGCTGCGGTTTTGCTCATTTTTGGTTTTACTCACCTAAGACAATAGATCTTACAAACACCAGTACCACTCTAACCTGGCAACCCATCTTCAAAGCAGATGGAATTCTTCTAAACTTAGGCCCTAATTGTCAGTGACCAACACATCGCGTAACCATTCACACAAGCAAGCGCAGAGCCGGTACCGAGCGCTCCTGCAGCACGGGTGTGAGCTGTGCTCCGCGTGCAGGCTGAAGCTTCCCTGCAGCCCCCCAGGGAGTGGTCTCCCGCTCTCCAGCCTCAGCCACACATTCCCGATCCCTCCCTTGTTCTCCTCCGGTCACCATCAAAGGGGATCCTGTATGTTCTGGGGTGGGTGTGTTTGACTTGAGGAACAGGAATACGTTGGTGCCTGTCTTGGATTCTCTGCCTCCCACGTCCCGAGTGCTCCCTGTCTTCCGAGGCCAGACGGTCTGATCAGACATTTCTCTCGCCAGAATAGAGCCTTTGCTGCAAAACCAGATCTCCCTGCATCTTCCAGAATCTTAAAATGCTCTTAAAATGCAATGCCCTGGAACACCTGCCAAACCGCAGACAAGCAGAAAATGCTGTGCAAGGACGCAAGCGTCAGAGGCTGGGTGGGAACCTCTGTACTTACACCTCAGACTACAACCTCTTCGTCAGAGAAACGATGACAACGCGTACTGCAGGGGGAACACAGAAGTCTATTACAAAACGTCATACCACCCTCAGCTCTCTCCCAGGCACAAGTGATCATAAGGATAACCCACCCAAACAAGCAGCATATACAACTTTACAAAGACATACGTATGGTTCTCTGTTCAGCCCTTATAAATAGCGTTTTACATATTAAAATAAATACGTCCACGTTGCCAAAGTAGCAAGAGGTTTCTTCGTTATTTAAAAAAAAATATGTTACAAAACAATATCATTTATATTTCTTGCTTAGTTTAAAAAATGTAATAAAAAAGTCATTTTATAAAATAATACGAAAGTAAATTGAGTACAAGAGTGTCCGTCCCTAGCACGTGTCCTGGGTTTGTATGTTACGAACCATCACGAGATGCTGACCTCCAGCAAGTCATGTAACTGTCCCTTCACTTCTGGTTGGACAAAATAAATCCAGTGCTTGCTTTTTTCACCACTTGTATCAAGTCTATGATGTAAAATCCGCGGCAAGGGAAGAAGTCCTAGGTCTGGGGAAGGTTCTCATGGGTGCTATTGACGGCTTTGCTGCTCCCTGTGTCGGATTGCCCCGTGTAATGCAGGAAGAGGACGTGAACGGCCAAAACGGAGCCCTGGGCTTCGGAGGTAACGAGTTCTAGTCAAACAGTATAAGCAAGAAACTGCTTTTTTTTTCCTTGACACATCCTAGGTGTGCAAGAGCATGGCAGCACGTGGGTGTGCGGAGGCTGAGCGTGCGTGGGTGTGAGCGTGGATCTGCCTGCGTGAGCGTAAGGAAGGTCAGGGAGCGCGGGAGGAGGGCGGGGGGTCTCCTCCTGACCCATCCCTGCCCCCACGAGGACCCCGTCCTAGTTACCGCTGCTGAGCATCCCCAGGAGTTTGCTGGGCTCCAGGCCCTGCTGCTGCGCCATCTTCTGAACATCAAAACCCATGTGCATGAGGAACTGGATCACGTTCATCTCCTGCCCCGTGAACTGGTCCCTGATGGTGGGGCACGAGGGGTTGCAGTGCGGCCAGGGGCAGCTGTCGACCAGGTGGATGGGGCAGCCCTTCAGCGGGTTCTTCCCGTTCCTGTTGCTCTCGTGGAGGCTCCGATCCCAGCAGTGCAGGGCACGGGGCAGCGACGTCCCCTTCACCTGGATGTCTGTCCAGTGGCTGCAAAGAGAAGACCACAGATGGCGTCAGGGGGTCGGGCTGTCAGAGCGTCAACTGCCCCCCGCGCCCCTGGTGACCCTCCAGAGAATCTGCAAAATCACTCACTTGCGCATAATGATCTCGTGGGACAAGCAGGCGGGAGCAAAGCTGGCGCTGCAGGGAAAGGAAACACGGATCAGGTCTTGGAAGGACCAAGGAACTCCTGATGAACAGAACCGTCCAGACTAGGCAGAGGGTGGAATTTTTGCCACCCCCAGCAAGATTTTTAAAACCAGCAACGACTATCATGATATAAAACCCAACCGGACCGGAAAGTGTCCAGAAGAAAAGGGGTTCCATCCTGCCTGACCGTGCACGTTTGCAACAAGAGACTCCCGAGTACGCGCTCTTGCATGAAGCGGGTCAGGCACGATAATGGCTCCTCCTCTGTTGTCTCATCAACTCTCCGGACATTTTATGATCAGTACTTTTCAAAACATCCCCGTGAAGCTAATGGCTGTGCAATGGCAAGGAGCCTTGGAAGCAGGAAAGAAAAAGCCCACGCTCCTGTCGATAACAAGGGGCAGCTGATGGGAATTACTTTGCACTTATCCAGAAATGAAAAAGGCAAGATCCTGGACGTAGACTAACAGTTACCAAATTTACAACACTCATTTCTTATACTGGATGAGAATGCCTCTTAGGAATGAATGTGCCAGGCTGTCCTCAATAAACCACTCACGTCACATCCTTCAAGGTGTTCCTCAGCTCCCTGCCCAGGTTCTGGATGTAGAGCCACTGCCCCTCCTGCACGGGCTGGCCAGTGAGGTGCACGTTGTCCACAGTCAGCTGGGCCTCGTCAAAGAGCCACTGGACAACAAAGACTGGACCTGGGAAGACAAAAAATTTGGAGAAGGAATTGCTCCAAGTTACCTGCGGATACGGAGGAAGCTCTAGAATACATTTTATGTCTTTATATCTCTCCCCAATACTTACATCGAAGAGTGGGGTAAATCTTATACCCAAAAAAGCAATTCCACTCCTCTCCCTCCTTAAACTGCAGCTTGCAGCGTTCAGGAACAATACCATTCCAATACCTAGAACACAAAGTCATAGCGCAACCTCACCTACAGCCTTCCCATATCCCGGTCTATTCTGTCTGGTTATAGTTCCCACTTACTGACAGCAGAGTTCTTTCTTGGCTACACACACGTTAGAGCACGTACAATTGCACTCATTCTTTTGCATGTCTACATTTTAAATTATTGTATTTTCCAATAAAATAATTGAAAAAACACTGACACTGATGATAAATACTCTTTAAGCATCAAAATGAAAGAAGACAGAGAAGGAGGACCTCTTCTCCACACTCTAACCTCTTACAGAAGTGTACTTCAGAGCATCCGACTGTACCTTATTCCTCTTCTGATGGCTTCTGTTGGCGCACAGGTTATGGTGTCAATGCAGTCAGTTCTGCGATACTGTTTGTTATCCAGGAACCATCCAGAGTCCGCCAAGCCTCGCACCTGAATCCCCTGATAGCCCATCTCCTCCAGCTGCTCCGCCACTCGGTCCACGTTCAGGAGCACTCCTGTCCCGCCGGCACTGCAACGGCAACGCTCACGCTGCAGCGCCGGACACACGCAGCTCTGAACGGCCAGCGAGCGCACGCACCCGCTCACAGCGGCAACGCTCCAGCAACCACCTCACCTCCCCACGGGACAAGCTGCTGCTAACTGGGCGGTCAGTTTACAAAACACTCAGAAATACAGCCAGTGCTGGTGCCTCAGAAACCAAATCCAGTTCCTCCTCCTTCCGGGCGATAGGTCTGCTTTAGATCATTTGCAAGGGGTTTGGCTGCTCAAAACCGGGAAGAATCTGAACTGAGACAGATTCGCCCTTTGCAGCTTCTGTACTACACCCCCGTGCAGCGCACGCTGAGCACACCCCAGCTTTCTGCAACACAGCACCTGCGCCAGGCACGACGGATCCTGTAACTCAGGCGTCCCAAATCCATCCACAGGGGACACGCGTCTCATGGCGGGGGCCAGCAGGAGCCAGCCTCCCAGGGCAGGGGAGAAGGAACACACTCCCCCCCTCTTGCAAAGCTTTCACTTTCTTGTTACTTTCTCAGTTTTCTCATGAGTGTACCTGGACCAAAAGCTGAGGAAACGGTATCGTATCACCCCTGGTTGTACCACTCAGAGGAGAAAACTGAGAAGAGATGCAGGGTTTGCTGTGTTGCTGTTACTGTACCCCTAGAACACATTTTTCAGGGGCTGCTGAGACCCCCTCCCTACCAGCGCTGTGCTGTGGGGATCTGCTGCCCCAGGGGATCCGGCTGGTACCCACCTGCTCCCGGCCAGCAGCAGCACTTTGGCAGTGCCAAGACCCCTTCCCACCAGCTCCTTTATCACCTCCTGGATGATCAGTGCTCCCATGAAGGCGTATTCGTCTGGAAGAGAGAGCTCAGGGTCAACAAAACTGTTCCTTCTCCAGGCTGAGACTTCTGCTTCCTCTCTACGAACGCTTGAGGACCTCACGGAGGGAGGATGAGCCTACAGCCGGGCGCGTTTCTCCACCCGTATCCGGTACGTCCCACAGAGATACCCCCTCCCCGTACAGAACGTGCTTCCCTGAGGGAAAGTTCACGGACAGCGAACAGAACACGCAACAACACCAGCACCTCCTGACAGCAGCGCTGGGACCCCTCCTCTGCCCACGAGGAACCCACACACTCTCCTGCCACCTGGAATCTTGCTTCCAACTTAGCGCACCCCTTTTTTTCCAACTCATAAAGCCAGTTCAGACAAGCAATGGTTCAAAAAAACGTGACACCCACACAGACCGCGACCTCCTCGGCAGTGCCAAAGGCAGCCACATCTGCTGGAGCGTCGCTGCCGTGAGGAGCTACGACGGGGGAAACGTCCCTCACCCCGACACCACGCGTCTGTGGCACCCACGAGTGGTCGGTTCCTTGGTGTCAGAGTCAGTGAACAGACACCGAGGGACACAACGTCTGGTCCAGGGCCGGAGCTCACAGACCAGCGCCAGCCTGCGGGTGCCGCCGCGCAGCATCGCACGCCCAGCTCCAGCTCCAGCTCCCTGCAGTGCCACCGACAGCAACTCCCTCCTGGCTGAAACACCCCCAGTGAACAAACAGCAGAGAACGAAGCCCCCGGCGTTCCTGCAGCCACCACTGCCCCAGACACAGCCTGGTGTGAGCAGGGAAACCCAGGGAAGCACGTGAGGCAGAATAACGAACCCGCACAGAACCCAGCTCCTGTCACCATCCCACTGACCTCCGACAGCAAGGCAGGGATGAAGATGAGCTCCTCCTCGTTTCCCAGGGAACCCTGCAGACGGCTTTAGCCTGACACACACACGACAGCTCCTGTCAAGGGCTGAATATCCTCCTGACAGCCGTCTGAAACTAAACTCATTGCACTCGCCCCTCAGATCAGCAAAGCCAAAGTCGCCTGCAACAAACCATCGTTCCTCAGCTACACCATTTAATTTGCGGAGTTGGAACCTGGAGATTCATCTGAAAGGAATTTTGTTCCCCTAATCCTCGCATACTGCACCAGTGTAACATCTCTGCGAGCAGCGGCTCTGAACTATCTCAAAGTGGCCCAGCTAAAGAGATCAGGATGTTTTATCTGGAAGTAGCCTGACATTAATTCCCGCCCTTCAGCAAGAAAAAGCCTGTTCTTCATTCACGCAATTTCACAGAAGTCTGGCCACGTCCTTTAATGTGTGATGTCCAGGCAGCAACAGCCCATCAGCAACACTCACTTTTCTCAGACTTGGAAGAGGCACCGCTCCAAACATCACTTGAGCAATAAGGGATGAATCTGTAAGAGAGAGCTATGTGAGCACTGGCGTCCCTTTGACAGGCATGAGGGGTGAGGACAGGGTCAAGTAACTGGAAGAAAATTAAACCCTGGGGAGGGGAAAAGGGAAGAGTTTCTTGTCCAGTTAGACAACAACGTACCTTCTGGCACGCCAGAGACAGCTATCGCTGTCCTGAATTTCCTCCTGAACACGGGCAGTTTTACTGAGTTAAATCAACAAATCACATGTCTTTTACCAGCCTAATTGAAGCACTGAGCTCAGTGGACAGAAGGATGGGCCAAGATTCTGCTCTGAGCTGTCCCACTGGTATGGTGGGTGGCCTGCCACAGGGACACTCTCTGTGCTTCAGCTTTTCAAATTAAAAATGAGAAGACCTTGTCAGTGCAATGTAAATGCTGACCGCAGCCACTGGAGGTTTTTTGCAGGAATGACGTTCTCTTCCCATTTTTGTCTCCAGCTTGGAGAATGCAAATTACCATCCCTCTCTTCCGCTTTTCCCTCCTATAGAGGTGGATATATAAACTGGTGTCTTCCTCTCCAACTGCCAAATGTGTAACACGCTATCAGCCCTCCGCTCACAGCAGTATCTGCCACTTCAGCTACCTGAGGAGGCTCGCTAAGCTCTCCCCAGTTTTTCTTCATCAGATCACCCCACAGCTCCAAGGAGACTGGACTTCAGTTTCTCCAGACCTTGCCAGTGCTACTTGTCAGAGAGCTGGACTAGAACAAACGAGGAAACATACAATTTCCTCTCACAAGTGTTAGTCTGTCTCTGCAGCAGTCTTGCTAGCCTGCAAGGCAGGAGAGGCTGTTTAAGGGTGAACGTATTTCCCTTTGTTGTCCCTCCTTACACCATGTTTGCATTCCACCAGTGGGGGTTTTCTTCTGGCTGTGATGACAGGATCCCAGTTCCTGCAGATGGACACAAAGAAACAAGAAATGCACAGATGACAGTCTATGACTTCAGAGTAACCCTGCGAGCCTCACGCAGGATCTCTGACCACACAGAAAACAAACATCCATTATGAAAAACATTGGCAGATGTGACTTCCAGAATTTGATTCATGCTGGAGACGAAGCCTGTCTAGGAGACTCTCACAGTGCAGAAAAGAACCTGTGACACATGCTTAAAACTAAGCACTTCCCCAAGAGCCAAGTTGCTAGCAGGTGAATTCCAGCACAGGCAGTTACAGGGTCTGTGTGAGCGGCGGCGGTTTAGCTGTTCAGAAGGCTGGAGCATAAGCAGCGAGAATGAAGAGGGAAGGTGAACGTTTCTGTGCTGATTCAGGAGCCCGGTGGTCCCGAGTGTAGTATCTGGGGGCTAACTCCATCTTATGCATGACATCGAAAGATGCTGCAAATACTTCTACACATGCACCAAGTGTCTGCTTTCACAAAGAGTCGCTGCAGCTGGTTAAGTGTAAACGGGGAAAGGTGGGACCACGCAGCTCCAGGTGGAAGCACAGACAGTTCACCCCCTTTCTCCACGTGCACACAGGACCAGTCCTACCCCAGGCAAACACATGCATCCAGCGCCGCGTGCAAGAGCGCGTCTGTCCTGGCAGAAAGATGAAGAGGCCCAAGAACCAAGAACAGTTCTGACAGGACTAAGAGAAGCACAAAGTCTCTTTAAAAAACAAGAAACTAAAGCGCAACCCTGCGAAGACCCCAGCAGGTTTGTGAGCCCACGCATGCATCCAGCACACAGAGAGCAAATCGGCCCGAGTCCAAAGCCCGAACGGTGCTCCCGCGCATCCCCACGCACGGGCACGCTGCTGCGTTGGGAACTTCCCGGGGTGCGGGTGTCCCCTCTCCGGAGCGATCCCCCGTCCACGCGCGGCCGCTCCCCGGGG
>NW_010142734.1:0-1129 GCF_000699245.1 Pterocles gutturalis | reverse complement strand
TGGGCCCCGGGAAGCGGCGCGAAGCCCCGTTTTCAGCTCGGTACGAGCCGTGGGTTGAAGCCAGAACGATTTTCTGTACCCCAAAGCTCCCCCCCCCCCCCTGCCCGTTAAGCGGCCTCACGAAGACAAACAGAAACCGTCGGCTTTTCGGCCCCCTCAGCCTGTGAGAAACAAACGCTCCCAAATAAAATTCAGAAGAGGACCGGTTCTTTGAGGCAAGGCTGCGTAGTTTTATTAAAATATACGAGTCAGCTGAGTCGGGCGCGTCTCAAAGCAGTTTCTTTAAAACTCAAGAGTGCTTACACCCTCTCCCCCATCATCTGATCCCTTCCCCGCCTTTCCACACGTTCCCCCAAGACCCTTTTTCAATCTTTTTTCCTTTTACAGAATTATTTACGCAGCTACAGGGCTCACGCGGCCTCGCTTCGTGCCTCTGCGTCGCTTCCTCACGAGCAAAAACATTTACGGTAAAGCTGAAGCAAACCCTGTCTCTCTGTCTCAATTCACCCCCCCCCTTTTTTTTTTTGCTTTGTCCTTTTTTGTAAAAAATCACCTGGATGAGGCTTTGAGCAGCCTGGGCTAGGGCGAGGCGTCCCACAGCTTGGAAAAAAACACCCCCAGCTTGGAAAAAAACACCCAGAACTTGGAAAAAAACCACCCACAGCTTGGAAAAAACACCCAGAGGTTGGAAAAAACACCCCCAGCTTGGAAACAAACCCTCACAGGTTGGAAAAAACACCCAGAGGTTGGAAAAAAACCACCCCCAGCTTGGAAACAAACCCTCACAGGTTGGAAAAAACACCCAGAGGTTGGAAAAAAACCACCCCCAGCTTGGAAACAAACCCTCACAGGTTGGAAAAAACACCCAGAGGTTGGACCCACCCAGGTTGGAAAAAACACCCAGAGGTTGGAAAAAAACCACCCCCAGGTTGGAAAAAACACCCAGAGGTTGGAAAAAAACACCCAGAGGTTGGAAAAAAACCACCCACAGGTTGGAAAAAACCACTCACAGGTTGGAAAAAACCACTCACAGGTTGGAAAAAACCACTCACAGGTTGGAAAAAAACCACCCCCAGGTTGGAAAAAATACCCCCAGCTCAGAAAAAAACACCCACAGGTTGGAAAAAAC
>NW_010142733.1:0-2143 GCF_000699245.1 Pterocles gutturalis | reverse complement strand
AACTCTGTCTCAGCTGAACCCGGGACAGGGACTCTGCTCACATCAGCTGAGGCACGTTTGGCTGGATGGTAGAAACGAAGAGTGTGTTGGTCCTTACCTTTAGGTTTCCCTGCAGTCCACCCTATGCAGTTGCCAAGCTCTGCTCACCAAGCAGGGATGCGCACCAGAATGGCGCGCTGTCCGTGGGACTGCTCAAACAGGGAACATCAGAGAACCCAGCGCTGAATGTCTCCAGCTGCCGCATCCGCTGTGGTCACCGACACTGGACAGGCAGCTCCTGAGGGCTGTGGAACTGTTCTCTCTCTGGTAGGGAGCATCGTTCTGCCAGGAAAGGCCACCAGCTGCCGCTGTGAACTGGCTCAGACCGTGCACCAGTTCCAGAGCTGCGCACACCCTGACACATCGCTCTGCGTGTGCTGGGTGGCCAGAGCGCTGTGCGGGCCTCGAATCCTCTTGCCGTGTGCTGTCACCCTGCTGTCCAGTGTCACCTGCTCAAGGTTGTTGACCAAACGTACGGCAGCATGGAAAATGTCGAAGAGTGGGAGGGTGGAGAAGCTTTTTCTCTCTGTTTAAGTGCCATTAAAAAACATCCATGTAAAAACAGATTCAGAGCACTTGATGGTGGATCACAATTGTTTGTGACATGCAAATTCGGTTAATTTTTCAGTAGCCAAGTGGAAGAGCGCTAGGCTCCATCTGAACGTAGGATGGTACAACAGACACTGGAGGAAACTCAGCTGTGAGAAAGCCATTGCGAGGAGGGGTCTTGCTTTGCTTGCCCAGCGCTGAGGACGGGTCAGGAGTCACCAGTGCAGCTCAGCAGTGCCTGTGTGTCCTCCCAGGGCTGGTTAGTGATGCTGACCTCGCCCCTGAATGTGTGGATGTTTGCCTTCCTCCAAGAAGGCCTGGCAGTAAAAGGCAAATGGGGGAATAATTTTTCCCTCTGTATTTTTCTTGATTGCAGGTTTCAGGCTTTGGTATTTGGTTGGCTCTAGAATGTTCTCAATTTTCTTCCGTCCACCTGCTGAGTGGAATGTTGCCTGCTACTGCTTTCAGTCATCTCATTAGCCTGAATCTTGTCCTTTTTTCTGCATGGTGGTGGGAATTTCTCTAGCTGGGAAGGGAGATCTAGGTCAAGTTTATGTAATAACTAGGAGAAGGTGTCAGAGCTCTTAACCTTCCCTGCTTTTCTCTTGGTAACTTCTGCTCTCTGTTTATTAAACCTCTGTCTGTGGAGTAAGAAGAGCCCAGCATACAGAACTAACAGCAGATAATCCTGGACTTCTATAAATCTTGCAAACCTGTGTTTTATGCCACAATTACAAGTCCTAGAAATATTGTATATATTTGAACACTTTGAAAAACAAACCACTGAAAGATCAAATGTATCTGTAGCGCTGAATTATTAGTCATCAAACAAGTTTTTTTCAAAATAAGAGCACCAGAGATTCAATTTAAAATAACCACCTGTTTTCTTATTTTAAAAGGATTTTTTTAATCATCCTTAACTAAAAATGAATTAATTAAAAGAAAAACTAATTATGGTTGCCTGGCAGTCTACTTCCTTTCCTTCAGAAATCTCAAGGAATAATTACTTGGTAAACCTTATCCTTTTTTAAAAAATGTATTTAGTTAAATTTTAATTACTAAAACATATGGTCTGTTTGTATGAACCTAATACTTAAGAAAGCAACCTTGATAGTAGCAGAGACCAGAGTTCTCTCATGAGTTTACAGAGCAGTTTTTGACGGGCGCAGCCTTAGAGGAACAAGTGTCCTGTGTCCCCAACCTCACCTAAGGGGAAGCACAACTTCAGCTCCAAGTTTCCCTCAGTCTAGCCTAACGCCAGGTGCCCGTCATAATGAACCATGAGGCCAAGATTCACAGAACGATTCACCAACTGCTAGGAATGAAGAAAAGAAAAAAAACAAACCACCCAACAAAGAAAAAACCCAGGTACATGTGTCAGACAGCGCGTTCAAACCCACAGCACGGAAACGCAGGGCGCTGCATTGTCTTGTCAGTGCCACGCATGAGTTAGTCCTTGTTCGTGTTTGACGTTTGAAGGATTCTGAAAAATGACAAGGAGGAAGAGCCTTTGGTTTCTCCCAACTAATCTGCCTGTTCGTTACACCCAGCGACA
>NW_010142732.1:1459-11823 GCF_000699245.1 Pterocles gutturalis | reverse complement strand
CCAAAGCCGATCCCTGGGGTACACCACTGTCGCAGAATAGACAAGTCGTAAAATACATAAGCGTTTACATGACTTTGGAGTCAAAGTTATAGTTTTAAAAGTAATTTTAAAAAGTACAAGCTTGAATCCTGTTTGCTTTCAGCAAGATTGAGGCTCTTAAACTTCATGGTTACTCTTAAAATTTTACCAAATTTCTAAGAACTGAATAACACAAAACACTTAAGTAATAAAAACCCCTGCTATGCCAGTCAAAGTATACTTCTTGTTGGGTTTTTTTCTGTTTTCTCATGGTTAAAAAATAATCCCAGAATGACTGACAACAGAAACAAATAGAGTCTCATTAAATTTATCTCTTTACATGAACAGAAAAGAAAAGACATAGGAGAAAGGCTAGATAAAAAGCTATTATGAAAAAAATAATATCTGTTCCTTATGTTATGCATCTATTCTCTTTTCCCTATATTTCAGTCTTTTTTTTTTTTTTTTTTTTTAAAAAGATATATAGTATTTTCATGCAAATTGTGCTGGAGTGGTACCTTGTGATTTGCAGAGACGTAGGTAATTGCACCTTTTTGGGCTGGGTAGTTATATTAGTGTGCCAGAAGTTATCACTGAAAGACTAAAGATGAGTGACCTGCAGACTGACCTCAAACACTGTTCCTACTATATTGTACTTAATTACGTATATCTTACAGACATGAGATCAAACAGCTAGAATAGTGCTAGAAGGAAGGAGAAACAGCTTTCAAAGTAGTTCACTTCCACTATTCAAGGAAAGGTGCTATATATTTTTTGCTGAAAATAAAGTGTGTGAACAAGCTTGGCAAAGGAAATCTTAATGTCAGGAATATTCAGTGGTGGCTCTCACTTACAGCCTCTGACAAAATTAGATGGTTGGTCTGTAACAGGATCTCAAACTAGGAAAATCACAGATGGGGTAATCATTAATATAGAGAAGAGACAGTAATAAAGAGATCCCATGTTCAGAAACCTCTCTCTAGGCTCCATCAGAAAGAATATTTTTTATGTCATTTGTCGTAACCTCTCTATTTGGTGAGGTTTAAAGTAAGAAGACGGTTTATCTCATTGTGAATAAATGTACTGCCTCTCATCAACTTTACAAGTTATCTTAGGCCAAAGTTAATCTGTAAGAGTTGTAAATGTATGCCTCAGAAGTCCAGAAGATGACTCAAGGTCCAATTGTAAGGCCTGAGTTCATCCCTCTATCTAGCTAAAACAGTGCTTCAGCGATTTCAAAGACTTCTGAGTTAACCTTGGAGTATGAGAAAGAAAATTAAGAGGGTTTGGGCACTTTATATATTATCATGAGGGGGGTGGGGAGAAGCATATTTTTGTAATATAAGCATACCTGCCAGGAACAGGCCCCACAGAATGACAGGAATCCTTTTTTATTAAACAAAAATGACACAAAAATAATGGTTGTACTAAAAGCATCATTGAATTTTTGTTCCTTGATGACAAAACAAATCACACTAAAGAAAAACGTAACAATATTTGTCTGGAGGAGCCTGATGTTCTCCAGCTGGTTCCATTAGCTCCTGTTTTTCCATTCTGGAAGAGGACAAAAAAATGTTATGCAGTGAAACACAGATGTTTGTCTCAGCTCCACTAGTAAATCCATCTTCTATTATACCAAGACTACATCTCCTTAATGAAAGCACAGCTCTTAATATTACTAAAGGATTCTCTGCCCTCCTAACATGTTGAAACCAGAGACTTAGGCTTAAGAATGTCATTCTGCTTTATGAAGACTGGGTACAACTTGTTCAGATTATTTTAAATTTTTAAAAAAAAGCATATGAAGGATGTGTCAGACTCCAGACATGTTAAACTAATCTAATTATTAGCTATTTTGATTTGCTCACTATTTTAACTAGGCTACTCATTCAAAATTTGTCAGAGTATCAAGCTTTTTCAGAGTTCTTGCAAGTCTGATGAGCTTGTCTCTCTAAGAGAAAGTGCTCAGTCATAGGGCTTAAATTTGAAAGTAAGTTATTCCACATACTGCTTCTCTTCTGGAGAAGGTCTTGTGCCACAGATGTGCATTTTCATTAGGTTTAATAGAACTCATTTCTGCCCACCCAGAGAACAATCTACTGTAATGTGCCAGTTAATTTTAGAGACAATATTTTAGGCTACATGATGACATAGTTACATAGGACTAAAATAAAAATAGTTTCAAACTTTTTCCTTTAAGTGTAACATTTAAATTTACATTTACACTACATAGATAAAGCCCAGAATGGAGAATTTCAGAAAAGTAAGTCAGCTAATGCAGAATATGGCAACATGGGTCTGAAAAAAATGTGTATAAATTATTATGAATCCAGAGTTTAAAACAGAAGGTAGAAAAATCGTAAGGTCAACTGAGAGCACATAGGGGTTAAGTGTTTCTATATGAGTTAACTACTTGACTCATCTATAGGAGTCCTATAACATTCAATAGGTGTAATTTCACAAAATATTTTTTGCATCTCACTCTGACAACCCTGTTGCAGATTATTCCTTTCTCGTGTCCATGAAGATAAATCTGGCTACCTTCACAGAGATTCACAGTCAGTGACTGGACACAGTCAGTCCAAAGCTGAAAAGACTTTTGCATTCCACAATGCTGGTATTTTCCAAAACTTCTCAGTTCTTTCTCTAGCAGCAACATCAAGCCTCTGAAGGAATCAGAAATCAAAGGCTAATCATTATTTCTGAAAGAAATAATAAGTTATTCTGTATAGAGGTATTCTGATACGTCATCATATTGGCTCTCCTTGCCCCCAGCAAGTGGAGTCTCCTGATTGAAGTAGTCCTACTGTAGAAAGTGGCGTGGGCAGTGGTAGTCAGAACAAAGAATTAGATTTGGCTTTTGTTTTTTCAATTCCTTACTGTATTTCTACGCTACTTCTGTCAGATTATCATTGTAGGAGCCCATGCTCCCTGTAAGTACCTAGTATCTGACACATATGCTGGTAAGAAACTAGGTAATTTAAACGCATGCAAAGGTGGATACCGTGGTGAAAGAACTGAAAGCTTGTTTTGGAAAACAAGCTCCACTGAAATAATTACATGTAACCTCTGGAAAGCAGGGACTATTTAGCTGCTCTTCTATAGCAAACTCCATAAGTTTAAGAGTGCTGTGACTTTGTTAGGCTTTATAGTATGGGGGAAATATAGAGTGGAACTTTCTTAATATATTTAGAAAGAAAAAAATCACTCTCTTGTTTCAGTGAAACCTTCCATTACATTATTTTGATAGAGAGACATATTTTTATATAATGCTTCAGGATTTTACTTCCAAAAGCTTAGGTGAAGCTGATGTGCCTCTTTCCTACAATAAAGGAAATAAAACACAGATTGTCTCTAAAACTACATAAACTTAGGGTACTCTGAAATGGAATTCTATTTAGTTATTTACTACTATGATTATTAACAGGCTCCACCTATGTGTCTTGCACTGAAATTAAAAATAGATATTAAAAGTGTTAAGATATTAGTATCTGTCACTTTTAGGCTGCAGGTAAAACACAAGACAAGAACATTTATGTGTGTGAAACAATTTAAAATACTGCTCACATGCACAATAGAAGCTCATTATGTAGCACAGCCTGCAGACTGAAAAACAGCTAATGTGCACAAAAATACCTTTTTGAAAACCGAATGGATTAGATTATCTTTGCTTCTAAAAGGCAATGAGGGCCATACACACTACTATTTGGCTAAACTGTAGTTAGATCAGTTAATGTTCTTGGTCTTCTTTGAACATGTGAAAACAGTTATTTTCTGGTAGTGGTGCCTTAATATATTTTAATACAAATGTATTTACTTCTTCAAAACATTGAAGAACTAACAAGAGTGAAACATTTAAGAAAATATTGTCACTGTAAAACCCTAAGGTAGCTACAAAACCACACTTGTTTCATTTACACTTAGAGATGAAGGATTAAATTCATCTACTGGGAAGACACAAAAAACCTCAAATACCAGATGATTTCAAGTGAGGCTTAAATCAGAACCAAACTCAGCCCCATATAACATTTAGCCATTATTTTGGCACTCTGCAGAGAGAAAATCGTAAGTCTCATGAACTCATTAAGGTTTCAACCACCATGACTCAGATCTCATTGATTTCACTGAACGGCTGGCTGGGTGCAAAAATTAATCCCTGTTCCCTAAGTTTACGTGTGTTTGTGTTGAAAGCTTTGAAACATCTCCCTCTTTACCTGTGGACCAGCATGGAAAAATTTCCTCCTGTCACATCTTTTCTCACTTGTGTACTGACATCTTTAATTTCTCTGTGCCTTCTTTCCCTGTTTGTTCTTATTTTTCTAATTTCCTGGAGAATAAGAAAAGTTGCACCCTCAAGCTTCACCCTCAGTAGTAATTCTGTACTCCAGCTCAATAAAATGTACTTTGCTGGCTTCTGTCAGAGAAAAATGAAAGCTTTCTAGCCACTTCTATTTAAATGCAGAGTTATTGTCATGCAGAGTTACCGTCATGCAGAACTTTTCCTCAGTAAGAGGAACCACAGATGTAGTGGCTTGTAGATGTCATTACTGTGTCATAGACATATGATTAGATTGTGCTTTTCAGAAAGCAAATGTAAACTTTCCTAACTTACCTTTTTTTGTTTTGAAAATCATAAAGAAACCCTACCATTTTATAAAATCATTTCAACAGAAGTTTATCTTCTTTTGTGCCTCCTAGCCACAACATTACATTTCCTTGTTTCAGAGTGCTGCTGTGAGACTCTCTTTCATATTTAATTACTTTAAAACTCTTCATTTTTCTTTGGAACGGTATTCAACAACATGCTGGATTTACAATAAATCATTCTTATTCTCCCTATATATAGATTGCTAATGGATATGTATATATTTGGGCTTTTAGTCTTCAGGACTCTCTTCTGGTCAGTATCACCAAAAGGTTTAGTCAAAATATTGGGCAGCACAAGAAGCACAAGGCATGTTTAGTTTTCACATCCATAGCAATGTATTACTGAGGAATGAAAGAAAATGGAAGATTTACAATCTTGTGTTTTTATTGCATGACAGAAGTCCCCAGGACAGACGAGAAACTGGAAAATGTAGGCCTGTTTTCTATATTTGATGGAAACATGTAGGGTGAGATTTCCTCGGGCTGCCAAGGGAATGATACACAATTAGAACGTGAACTTCTCCAAACATACAAAAATAAATAGTAAGTAGGATTCTACACCATCTCATGTTTATGATGTCTTTGTTAGTTATGAAGCAAGGGCATAGCAAAACCTCAATAAACCTTAATGAGCTTTACTGTAATAATTTTTTGTAGATGTATTTCAAATTGCAAGAAATACAAATCAAACATGAAATAGAACATGGAAGGTTATTTTGTATGAAGTGGAAGTAATTTGGTGCTAGGAGAAAGTCAAAGAAATACTGTTCATCTTGTAAAGAAACTATGGGGTGAATAAGTATTCCTGTATTTACATCTTTTTCTTTCTTATGCATGCAAAAATATGCTACCTTATGTATTCTAACATATCTTCTGGACTTCCACAATAAGAAAGTAAGTTGGAAGCACCTCAGAAAGTAAATAGCAATTCATATTTTTATCTCAAGCTGTTTCATTGTGCTGTCTCAATTTAACTGAGTTTCTTACTAACATTTTCAAGAACTTCTCTGAGAAAGTGTGTCCCATATAGCATACAGCAAAAATAACCAGAATTGATGTAACAACACAAATGTAGTCAGAAAATGTTAAGACATACACAATGTATTCAGTCTTCTTGTCTCCTAGTATAACCACAACTGGTAGAAGACAGTCCGCAGACAGTTCCTTTAGTGCCATTAAATCTGGGGAGGGTTAAATCAAAAGAACTCTCAGAATTCTCACAAGCCTCAGCTTCACTCATTCCATGAAGCACACAATTTCAGAGTATAGTTAACTGCACAAACAACCTATTTGTCTTACTTAATATTGTAGCAATATTTAAGACAAAAAATTAGAAAAGCCCTCAGCTAGCACAGCTTAGAAAGTTCAAACCTTATTTTGATGTACAGCTGTTCTCAAATCAAGCACTGAGACTAAAAACTTATGATTACAACTGCTATCTCAATCTAATTTCTGAGCTTATTTTAATCAGAATTAAAAAGGAAAGAAAAAGCAGAATGGAAAATTTGTGCATATGAGAGCCTATCCCAATACCCAAAAGCCATAGATAGGAATGACTTACAAGTTCTCAAGAACTAGAGCAACTGCAAACAATGTTCACTGTTATTTAGATCCCAGATACTAATTAGCTAATCAAAGACTTTCAAGTAGATCAAGCTAATCAGAGAAGGATCTCAATAAGAGACTTCCAGATGCAGTTGTAATGCCAGAAGCGGAGTTAGAGACCCTTTATCAAGTAAGGAGAAGCTGATGGGGTAAGTGAGTGTACAGGTGAGTGAAGATTTTTTAAAGGCTGTGAGGACTGATGTGGGTTTCTTTATTTTGCATTCATAGCTAGTGCTAAAACAAGAGCCTGACTTGAGTCAATATGTATGTAGAAGCTAGAACCACGAGTCTTCTTTTTGTGTCTGAACAAATATACTAAAGTAGAATTATAAAAGGAAGACAAGGGCTCCCAAGATTGTTGTTTCAATTACCATATGCAGAATTACTTTCCTTCTGGGTAAGTATTATAGCTACAAGTGTGTATAGTTCAATTAAACTTGTAGTGTTCAAAAATACTTTTAGTCCTCTAGGACCGATTGGATGTTCTAAGAGACCTGAGGGGAACAAAACTCTTTCTCTTATCAGAAAGAACTTCTGTATCTCTGATGATGTCAGCTGAAAGCAGAAATCTCTAATTATTAAGAATATAGCTCTGACAGAAGAAGTTAGAGCATCAGGTACATAAACAGCTAACCTTGTGACCTTAGTGGATGTAAAGAACCACTTCACTACAAAACACCTAAGTACTGAATTGACTTCTACAAAGATCTAAGCAGAATTTTTCAACTGGGCACTGTGTAGATAAAAATGATGTAGAGAACAGTAGGAGTAGAATTTCAGAATGAAAATTATGATTCCTGGGAGAAAAATTGAGAACAAATATTTTATTTGAACTTATTCTAGTACCCACCCAGTCTGCAAACTTACTTCCCATGTATTTCAGTACAGCTATATTGTTACTGGCTTTTTCTTGTTTAATAAACTTAGGTTTTGACATGTCTCCAGTTATGTCTCTGCTGATCAGTGCATTGCTCTCACTATACAGCAGTTATTCTGAATAGGTAGTGGGAACTGTAAGGATTGGAAGAGAAATGAAAAATTGTAAAAATCTACAGGATGAGCTGACAAGGCATTAAACACAATATAGTGAGTTTCAATTTGGACAGGACTTTATCTTGTTAGAACTTATAATTTGAAGATTTTCTGATATTTAAATTAAATTACAACAGCTGCAAGCAGTGTGCAGGGCTGTTAAAGCTACTCAGTCGCAAAGCCAAGGGATTTGATGATGTATATAGTTTTTCCCTTGAGGCCAAAAATGTAATTATGAAAAAGTTCTGAACTGAAAAATAGTCTTGTCATCTGTTTTCATGAGAGACAGAAGATCAGTTTAAGGTGAAGGGGTTACAGAGAAGAAAGAAAATTAAATTTAAAAACCCCAACATGACCAACAGTACAACTGCTAAAGAACAGTAAGAACAAAATCAAATATTATAATTAGAAGGGGAAATCTTTCTACGTTTACTAGACATATGCTATTAAAATATTTAATTCATCTCCTGATTAATTCTCTGGATGATGTGAAGATTATTATAGAGGTGATAAATCGGTTGATTAATTTGTATTCAGCAGGGATACATGAGGTAGGACTGAATGAAACTCCCTAGTTCAGTAGAAGTCCAGTTAGTCCTTTTTCACTGTATTTGGTCTACAGCAATGTATCTTCTTTTTATATGTAGTTCTAAATTATCATACTGTCTTAATAACTCTGGATCAGAGGAATATAATGATTGGAAATAGGTTTCTGGTGCAAGCAGTTTTAGCTATTATTCTAAATATTTTTTCATTAATTTTCTTCAGAAACTTTCTAGGTATACTTTGGTAAATTAATTCTTCTTCATTCTGTAATTAAAAGTGATACTGTCCTTAACCTTTCCTCAGAATATCACATTCCCTTGTGTCCAGAGAATAATACATCCTTCAAACTTTCACATGTTTGTCTTATTCTTTCAAAAGCTTGATAATGTTCCTTCAGAGTTTATCAAATTATGTCTTTTGTCTGAAATGGGGAGAGGAGGAAGAGAAGGAATGGGCCCGAGACTAATGACAAAGGAACTAGGTATTTTATACACCAAGCTACTTAACAAACTGGCAGTAAAATCATGGTTCTACTAGTAACTGTTTTAAATACTACTATTCAAACAATAGTGGTGATATGCAACAAGTGTTGAGTTTATTTTGGGGAAATGTAAGACAAGGAATGAAAATGTAAAGTATTTACCAGGGATAATTCATAGTAGACTAGAATCCTGATAATTTATTTTTCTGGAAAAATCTAATTTGTTACATTTCTATTATCTAAAACTGTATTTTATCTGAATCTCAAGCATTGCATACTGAGAAGTTTGGAAATTAGAGCAGAGTTAATGAGATTCAGCTGAGACTTTGAAGAGCAGAGACAGAAGTCAGCTGGTTGTGTTGAAAGGCGAGTAATCTCTAAAGAGAAATTAACAGACCCTTTTCTTAATGATCTGGTGTAGGATGATTGGTATTGAACACATTCATTAGCAAACTTGGTAAAAGTAGGAAAAGTATGTTAACTAGTTTTACCATTGACACAAAGTTGGAAGATATCGTTAGTACTGAAGAGCTAGAATATTTTACAGGAAGATGAGGATGACTAAGGAATAAAAAAACAAGAATAGGATTAAATAAGCATATCAAAGTCAAGGTCTGAGTTGACACTAATAGATGAGCCACTATTTATTATCAGCTCCAGCCTAGTATTGTCTTTGAGTTCATTGGTTAGGACAGAATGAGGAATTTGCTGTCTACTAAAAACAGAGTAATTATGAGTCAACAGTCCAACAAGTCTCTGAACATTGCAGGTCCCTTTTCTGTTGAGATGGGGGAGTATCAACAGTCTTGTAGATGGCTGTAGACTTTTTAGTATATCATCCATAATTCTGCAGAGGAAAAAAAATATTCTTAGTCTCCCTTACAAAGCTATTTAAGCCAAGCAGCCAAAAACCCAAAGGACAGAAAAAAATAGTTTTGCAATGTAAATCACAATTATTCACTGAATATCAAAGATGGAATATTCTGATATTTCAGGCTAGTGACATCGGCTGTAGCAAGAACATAAAATAGTATGACATTAAGCCATCCATAATTCTGTGTTTTGATCAAGTACGTATGCCAATTCTCTTTGCTTGCAGCTACACAAAGGTTTTTGATACATCGGGGAAAGAGGACCATAGGAAAAAAAAACCTATTTTAACCATATTCTGCCACAAAAATAACTAGGCATAAACTAGTCACGGACTAAAATTGATAAACTTCCTAGTTTTGTACTGTCATGAGTATCCATCAGCAATTTCCTTTTTTTCTAAACACAGGCACTGAACTGAGATCTTAAGGATTCAAAGGATGTGCATAATCACATGTGGGCTGATGCCTTTTGCGACATGGTACCACAAAAGCCATGTCATACTGATCGTTTATTGTTTCTAGTGCTGATTTGATGGGACACTGGAATTGTAGGCACATGGCATGCGAACTTGATCGAAATCTAAAATACTGAAGAGTTCAGAATTGCACATATTTATCTGCAATTTACCTAATATCTGAAATACTGATGTTTTTCATTTTCATGACACCATCTGTAAAAGGAACAGAAAATAGCATAAAGTTAAGCTGATAAAAGAGGGTTTTGATAAATATAGAAGATGGTCTGATGATAACTTTTTATTAGAGACTTGTTAAAAATGAAGAGGGCTCATCAGTACTGCATTTGTCACTTCGCTGAGATGTCATTGTACTAGCCATACTTCTTTTGCTGATATCACTAAAACCAGTTCTGCAGATGAAAGGAGTTAGGCTGGGAAAAGGCCTTTTTCTACTCATATCCTCTACAGTACAGTCATGATGACTTTCATACTCTTGACAGACTATACTAAAGTTTTCCTAATGCGTATGTCTAGCATTACAGTTACCTGAGAAATAAAGAAAGAGGAAAAACTATTTTACTTGCACAATATTTGGATACTATTTTAATGAAAATAAATATTTCTTTCTGCATATAATAATAAAACTGTATGTAATCTGAAACATGGCATCCTTATTAGTATATTTCCAAAGAAATTTTTTTTAGA
>NW_010142732.1:0-1428 GCF_000699245.1 Pterocles gutturalis | reverse complement strand
GCAGGATTTGTTGTCTTTTTTTTTTTTTCTGTAGGAATGAGATTAAGACACAGAAATCATGCATACACAGATCCATGTCAGTCATGGAGAAGTTCAAATATCCAGAAAAACCGAGTCAGAGGTCACATGCTAGTTCAGTTTTCCACAGTGCCCTTCTCTATTCACTTTTCAGTTTTTCACCAGGCTCTAGAATGAGAAGAGAGGAATTTTTAATTCCATAACTTAGAACATGAAACCATTTACATAACTAATATTTTTCACATAGATTATTATAGATTCTCTCATAAATCTTGCTCCTTGCTGCGGAAGGATATTTCTAGTCCCATTTCCTTCTAAGCCCTACTGTTGCAGTCTGATTCTTATTTCTAAGGGTTTTCTAAAAGTAAAGGTCATATTGAGAGAGTATGTTGCACAGAAATGCAGTAATCCTGTCAGTATGGGTACTTTCAAAACCAGAGAGGTCTTGCATTGTCTTTCTCCATAAACTGAGAAGATCAAAAACAATGTGGAAGATTGTGGAAAGCAGATGGCAGGTTAGCAGATGAAAGCAGGAGGGAGTTTTCTTCCTTTCTATGACTCCTGGACAAGTATTTAATTTTTCACTTCTTCATATAGAAACCTAATGTATCCCATAGGAACATGTGAGTTTTGTGAACAAAGAGGAGGTGTTCTATAGAGATGATTTTGGGTGCATGTTTACATATACAGGCTTTTCAGCAACAACACTGAATGCCAGTAACTTAAGCAATTTAAAATAAGCCAGCTGGGGAAAGCAGACTGATAATAATGTAACCCAATTGTGTGTTAACTAACACAATTGTGTGCAACAATATAGATTTTCAAATAATTCTGAACATATAATGATACTCTTCAAAAAACACTACTCTCTTTGGGGATAAAGCAGATGCTATATTGAGCACTGAAGCAAAAAGAAAAAAAAATCCATTGATTATTGCAACTGATCTTGACATTGTTTTATATACAGAGCTCTCCATGGCTTTGTAGTGGTTCTTACCCATAATTACTGCATTGCCAAACTTGGCACTGAGCCCCATATCTGCAGATCCTAGAACATTAAATATTTAGGTTAAAGCAACTAAAGAAAAGAAAAGCTAGTCAAACAAATCTTGCATTCACTTGGATGAATACCCTGTGTTTGTCAGTATAATAAACACATTATGTTCAGCAGCATCGTTGAATTATATTAGCATTTTACTGATCCCTTTGGTCTTTGCTCAGTGACAGAAAGACACCTGAACAAACACTTTTTTTTGCCAGCTGTAGTATCACGTGATAGATAAGGCAAAATAAGACAGCTATTCACTTACAAATAAGGGATTTTTTAAAAAGAGACAAGATAATAACCACAGTTGTGATTTGCTAAGAAAAAGTAGTGAAGCATAGAATCATATCATAGAATCATTAAGG
>NW_010142731.1:0-915 GCF_000699245.1 Pterocles gutturalis | reverse complement strand
ATGGGGGGGTTGTACCCTCTCAGCTTTGTGTCTGTGTCTGGCTGGAATGTCGCAGGTTTCCGACATGCTTCTTCCCAAGCATCAAGATTTAAGTACCAGCCGCGTAGTCTGTGTTTTTTGAGGTGCTGTGGTTGGTTCATGTCCAACGGATATCCAGTCTCAGCGAGACAAATGTCTAGCTTGGTCCCGTAAACAGCATAATGGGATCCCATGGCTTCTGCAGCATGTCCTCCCATGAGAGCTGTGAATCTGCCATGTGCTCCAACAGGCCAGATGGCAGGGGACACCCTGACATCTCCAGCTCCTGCCCGTTCAGGGTGAAAATGGGCTTCATACCTAGCATCTGTGTTCCCCGCTTCCTATTAGCACACTGACACACTCAACAGCTTTGGAAGTTCTATTTGAAGTTGTTTTAAAACTGAAACTGTAAATGTACTCTTAAAAAAAATCAATAAGAAATTGAAATAATGAAGAATTGGCAGAGATGAAAAATTGCTTCTAGATGCTGCTGGGGCAAAATTGTAATGGACATTGATATGACACCTTCCGCACAAAGAGGTTAATTCAGCAACGAACTGTAGCTGCTTCTGGAGATATTTAATATCAGACAGCACTAGAGCGAAGCAGTAGGGGAGGAAAGGAGAAATATTTGTCCAGAAGAAACTGGTTAAAGAGAATTGACAGGGACACTTAACTTCCCGTGGGCAAGTTCTCACTACCCTGTGTCCCCCTGGGCTGAAATGGCTCCAACACCAGAGAAATCGAAGGGAAAACCCCTGAATTACAGGGCTCAGAGCCTCACCACCTCGAGCTACATGTTGCAGCTCAAGAGCTGTTATCTCAAGAGCTTTTCTCCTCACTAAAGCAAAGTTCAGCTTCTTAAAAAGCCCAGCAAAGCCCAGCCTGTGGTTCCAC